>NW_011888814.1:5808690-5811661 GCF_000151845.1 Pteropus vampyrus | reverse complement strand
TAAGTCTGTCTTAATAAAGGATAGTCTGATGAGCATTTTGTCTAGCAAATTTACTTGAACTATCCTTATTCCAGTGAAATAGCTGTTCTCACTAACGTTTTCTTCATAAATTGGACAACCAGCTCAAATATTTGATCTGCTTTCACATAAATTTATGGATGGCAAACATAAATTGATAAGTTTATCTAGTTGTCCTTCAGAAAAACATTTTCAAACTTGGCAAAAGTCATTAAAAGAAAAAGTCTCCTTGGGAAAGTAGAAATGTGAAAGGTTGCAGAATATAAGTTTAAATTTTTAAAAGGTAAAATGCAAAAAAAAAGTAAGACTGTGGACTTTGGATAACTCTTCTATTAAAAAATGTTCCATGTCATCATCATAAAAATGACTCTGAAATATTAAAAACCTCAAGGAAACTCATTTTCAAAGATTAGACAAAAATTTAAATTTTCTTTTATTCCTAAAACATTAGTAGTTAGACCACTTTTCACATCAACAGTGGAAAGCCCCAGGAATATGACCACTCCAGTTTAAATATAAAACTACGAACATAATATTTCCTTAAAGCTCATTTAAATGCCCCACATAGTACAACACAGAGTGATAGACAGAAGCATACTCCTTTGATCTCTCCCTAAACTTGTAGACCAAGTGTTCCTTTCCCCAGCTATGTCCAAAAGATTTTAACAGTCAAATGGATTCCTAGCATCTATTTTCTTGTATGCAATTATATTTTATTACTAACTCAGCTGGGATTTAAGACTACTCAAAAAATTAAAATAAAAAAATTTCAAACCAAAGATATATTATTCACACACTTTTTATACTTCTTCTTACAGGATTTAAAGGTTTGCTTTGATCTCTCATTTGTAATCACAAAGAGTTACTTTCATATCATATTTCTGTACCTTTTCAAGTTTTCTGTGGTTGAGACATGGTTGGAAGTAAGTAGAAAAGATGGTTTCTACTTATGGAAATAAGATGTTTGAAAAGGAAATTGCTCATCTAATCATAAAAAGTCCAACAGTATTCTCTCTTATTTTTATATATGCATTCTTAGGATTTGATTTTAGAAATAAGAGAATCGTATAGTTTTAGGCATAATCATGTGGATTTTCCCTTTGAAATAAAAGTCTTCTCACTTTAACTTTAATACCAGCTATATAAATAAATTACTATAAAGTGCAGCATTCTAAGTGAGAAATTCTGATTCAAAACCAATAAAAGTATTTGTAAAAATATTATTATTATTGAATAGAATTGTCTAAAATGAAGCTAAGAATTCCAGATTCTGAGAAAAACATGGAAGAGTGAGAGATGTCCTCAGATCTCTCCCCTTGAAACAACAATAAGCTGAACATCTAAAACTTAACAAAAAACACCCAAACAGCACACCAGCACGTCTGAGCGTGGGATCTGCGCATAGAGCTACCACAGGTCAGAACCCCGGGTGTTGGGCGGTGGACTAGGAGAAACAAAAAAGCTGCCTCTGCAGCTAGAGCTCCCTGTGGGAGGAGGGGGAGGGGAGAAGGAGTGGCGACTTCCCTGAACAGCCCTGCCTGGAAGTACCAGGACTTTTCTACAACGCAGCTGGCAGCAGGGCTCAGTCATCAGGGTAGAAAGCAGAGAAGCAGAACAGGACAGCACAGAAACATTTGATTTCTACCGGCCCCGACTGCAAAACTGAGGCAGAGTTGCAGCCCCCAATCCCCAACCCAGAGAGCCCCTTCCCCCATACCCTTTGAGACAGATCACCACAGAGTCCCACGGGAAACTGAGCAAAAGCTGAGAGACTGAAGCTACCTCTCTCAGCCTCTGGAGCTCCCTGCAGGAGGAGGGGGAGGGGTGAAGGTGCGGCGACTTCCCTGAATAGCCCTGCTTGGAAGTGCCAGGACTTTTCTATGCAGCTGGCAGCAGGGCTCAGTCATCAGGGCAGAAAGCAGAGAAGTGAGATGGGGCCTCAGAGAAACAACAGTTGATTTGTACCGGACCCGGGTGCAAAACTGAGGCTGAGCTGCAGCCCTCAACCCCCAACTCAGAGGGCCCCTTCCCTCATACCCTCCGAAACTGATCACCGTGGACCCCCAGGGGAATCTGAGCAAATGTTATCGAAACTGTTGCTAATACTGACAGGGACTGAAACTGAGAGTAGTGAGTGTGATTAAAATCTACAAGAAAACAAAAGATGTCAGGCTTTATATAAAGCAGGGATCCAAGAGGCTTAGATGCCACCTACCTGAAATCAAAAGAAAAGAGCCTTCTTTGCAGCAGGCTAAAGAGAGACCTTTATATAATAAATCTTCTTCCTGGAAAAAGAACAAAATACACTTCTATTAATGCCCGGGCAGAGAAATAGTCCATTAAACACCATGACAACCAAGGTAACAAGGCATCTCAGAAAGAAAGAGAAAAGTCTCCAGAAAATAAGCTTACAGACATAGAAATATGCGACTTAAGTTACAGAGAATTCAGGATGGTACTTCTGAAAAAACTCAGTGAGTTCTGAAATGAGTCATATCAACAATTTCAGAAATTGCAAAAACAGCTAGATGAGCAGAGCAAGGAGACTGAAACCCTCAAAAAGAACCAAAGAGAACTTCTGGAGATAAAAAACAAAACAAAAACAAAAAACAAAAAAACAAAACATACTGCAAGAGTTGAAAAATGAATAACAAGCTTGAGAAATAGAGTCAACAAAATGGAGGAAAGGATCAGTGATATCGAAGACAGAAATCTAGAAATAAATCAGAAGGAAGAAGAGAGAAACCAAAGAATAAAAAATAATGAAAGAGAAATACAAGAACTAGCTGATACCATCAGGAGAGGAAACATAATAATGGGCATTATCAAAGGTGAGGAAAAGGAGCAGGGACTAGAAAGCATTTTCAGACAAATAGTGGACAAAAATTTCCCAAATCTAAGGAATGAGCTGGAGTTTGGAATGCGAGAAGTTAACAGAACACCCAGTTATCTC
>NW_011888814.1:5806226-5808640 GCF_000151845.1 Pteropus vampyrus | reverse complement strand
CAAAGAATAAAAAATAATGAAAGAGAAATACAAGAACTAGCTGATACCATCAGGAGAGGAAACATAATAATGGGCATTATCAAAGGTGAGGAAAAGGAGCAGGGACTAGAAAGCATTTTCAGACAAATAGTGGACAAAAATTTCCCAAATCTAAGGAATGAGCTGGAGTTTGGAATGCGAGAAGTTAACAGAACACCCAGTTATCTCAACTGAAAAAGGCCTTCACCATGACACACTGTATTAAAGTTATCAAAAATCAATGACACAGATAGAATTCTCAGGGCAGCCAGGGGGAAGAAAATGGTAACATATAAAGGAAAACGCATTAGATTAACGTCAGACTTCTCAGCACAGGCCTTACAAGCCAGAAAGGAATGGAATCAAATATTTAAACTATTAAGTGAAAGGAACTACTAGCCTAGAATAATGTATCCAGCTAAGCTCTCCTATGATATGAAGGAGAAATAAAGCCCTTTTCAGACATACAAAAATTGAGGGAATTCTCCACTACGAGGCCTGCTACAGGAAATTCTGAAAGGGGTCAGCTCACCTAAAACAAAACAACAACAACAACAAAAATACATAATTAGGAGTAAAGTGACTATCAGGCAAATAGAAGCAGAGGAGTGCAACCTTTAATAAAAACAGGGCATTACAAGCTTAAATAATAAGAGAATTGCTATAGCAAGATAGTAATGAACGTTCAGCATACATAGAAACAAAATGAAATAACAATGACTGAAAAGAGGAGGATTCAAAGATCCAAATTCGCAAAGGGGAAAGGAGATAAGGCACACATAGAAGGAAATGGACGACTGTAAATATGTAAAACTATCTTTTTCATATTTGTAATGATAACCATACACTATAGAGTCATAGAGTATACAACATAAAACAAGAAGAATCAGAGGCAAAACCCACAAAAGCCAACCAAAATAAAGAAAACAGAAACACAAGGACAAGGAAGCAATGGAAACACTGAGCTACCAGAAAGCAAAAGATAAAACGGCTATAAGAAGACCTCATATTTCGATAATCACCCTAAATGTAAATGAACTGAACTCATCAATAAAAAGGCACAGAGTTGCAAAATGGATCAAAAAACAAAACAAGACACATCTCAGCTACAAAGACAAATATAGACTTAAAGTGAAAGGGTGGAAAACAATATTTCAAGCAAATGGCATTCAGAGAAAAGCAAGAGTAGCAGTACTAATATTGGACAAAATAGACCAGAATAAAAAAGGTAAAGAAAGATACTGAGGGACACTTCGTAATGATAAAGGGAATCATGCACCAAGAAGACATAACATTTATTAATATCTATGCTCCCAATCAGGGAGCTCTGAAATATGGAAAGCAATTACTAAGAATTAAAAGGAGAAACAGACCAAAACACTATTGTAGTAGGGGCCCTAAATACCCCACTGTCAGATATGGATAGATAATCCAAACAGAAAATCAATAAGGAAATAACATCCTTAAATGACACATTAGACCAACTGGACATAACTGACATATACAGAGCCTTCTATCCCAAAACAGCTGCTTATATATTCTCTAGTGCACATGGAACATTCTCAAGAATCAACCATATACTGGGATACGGTGATGGTCTCAACAAATATAAGAGAGTTAAAATCATACCAATCATATTCTCTGATCATAAGGCTTTGAAACTAGAGATCAACTGCAAAAACAAATCAGGAAGAACCATAAAAACATGGAGATTAAACAACATGCTACTGAAGAATAACTAGGTCAGGAAAGAAATAAAAAGAGAGATGAAAAGATACATAGAAATGAATGATAATGATAATACAACATAACAAAACTTTTGGGACATGGCAAAAGCGTTCATAAGAGGAAAGTTCATATCATTACAAGCCTATCTACAAAAACAAGAATGAGCCCAAATAAACAACCTAACGCTTCATCTTTAAAAACTAGGAAAGGAAGAACAAATGAAGCCTAAACTCAGCAGGAGGAAAGAAATAATCAAAATTAGAGCAGAAATAAATGAAATTGAAAAAAAAATAGAAAAAATAAATACAACAAAGAGCTGGTTATTTGAGAAAGTTAATAAAATTGACAAGCCCCTGGCTAGACACACTAAAGAAAAAAGAGAAAGGACACAAATAAAGAAAATCAGGGATGAAAGAGGGGAAATTACAAATGACATCGCAGAAATACAAAGGATCACACAAGAATACTATGAAAAAGTATATAACACCAAATTTAATAACCTAGAAGAAATGGACCAGTACTCAGAAAAATACAATCTTCCTAGACTGAATCCAGAAGAACTGGAAAATCTAAATAGACTGATCAGCAGTATGGAAATTGAAACGATCATTAAAAACCTACCAAAAAGTAAAAGTCCAGGGCCAGATGCCTTCACCAGTGAATTCTAC
>NW_011888814.1:5803175-5806176 GCF_000151845.1 Pteropus vampyrus | reverse complement strand
AAAAAAATAGAAAAAATAAATACAACAAAGAGCTGGTTATTTGAGAAAGTTAATAAAATTGACAAGCCCCTGGCTAGACACACTAAAGAAAAAAGAGAAAGGACACAAATAAAGAAAATCAGGGATGAAAGAGGGGAAATTACAAATGACATCACAGAAATACAAAGGATCACACAAGAATACTATGAAAAAGTATATAACACCAAATTTAATAACCTAGAAGAAATGGACCAGTACTCAGAAAAATACAATCTTCCTAGACTGAATCCAGAACTGGAAAATCTAAATAGACTGATCAGCAGTATGGAAATTGAAACGATCATTAAAAACCTACCAAAAAGTAAAAGTCCAGGGCCAGATGCCTTCACCAGTGAATTCTACCAAACATTCAAAGAAGATTTAATATCTATTCTCCTCAAACTCTTCCAAAAAATGGAAGAGGAGGTAAAACTTCCCAACTCACTTTATGAGGCCAATATTACTCTGATACCAAAACCTGGTAAAGATAATACACCAACACAAAAACTGCAGAACAATATCTGTCATGAACACAGATGCAAAAATCCTAAATAAGATACCAGCGAACCGAATACAGCAACATATTAAAAAAATTCTATACCATGATCAAGTGGGTATCATCCCAGGAGCACAAGGATGGTTCAACATACGCAAATTGATTATTGTGATTCACCATATAAATTAAAAAATAAGAATCATATGATCATATTAATAGATGCAGAAAAAGACACAGCATCTATTTATGATCAAAACATTTAACAAAATCAGTAGAGAAGGAAAATACCTTAATATATGGCAAACCCTCAGCCAACATTATACTTAATGGTGAAAAACTAAAAACCTTCTCTATAAGAGCAGGAACAAGGCAAGGCTGTCCACTCTCGCCACTGCTATTCAATATAACATTGGAGGTCCTAGCGAGTGCAATCAGGCAAGAGAGAGATAAGAAAGGCATCCAAATAGGAAATGAAGAAGTCAAAGTGTCACTATTTGCGGATAACATGATTCTCTACATAGAAAACCCTAAAGACTCCACAAAAACACTACTAGAAACAATAAGCAAATACAGTAAAGTCTCTGTATACAAAATCAACGTGCAAAAATCCATAGCATTCCTATACTCTAATAATGAAGTATCAGAAAAAGAAGTGGAAAAAATAATTCCTTTTGCAATTGCAACAACAACAAAATAAATAAAATACCTAGGAATAAATTTAACAAAACATGAAAAGGACCTATGTAATGAAAATTACAAGACCTTATTAAAAGAAATCGAAGAAGATACAAAGAAATGGAAAGATATTCCATATTCTTTGATTGGTAGAATCAACATAGTTAAAATGACCATGTTACCTAAAGCATTATAGAGATTTAATGCAAACTCCATCAAAATTCCATTGGCTTTTTTTTTTTAAAGAAATGGAACAAAAAATCATCCCATTTATATGGAAGCACGAAAGACCCCAAATTGCCAAAGTCATCCTGAGAAAGAAGAACGAGGCTGGAGGCACCACTCTGCCTGACTAGAAATTATACTACAAAGTGACAGTAATCAAAATGGCATGATATTGGCAGCAAAACAGACACACGGACCAGTGGAACAGAATCGAGAGTCCAGAAGTAAACCTATACTTACATGGGCAAATAATTTCAACAAAAAAGTTAAAAACATACAGTGGAGAAAGGACAGCCTCTTCAATAAATGGTGCTGGGAAAATTGGAAGGCCACCTGCAAAAGAATGAAATTAAGCTGTTGTCTATCACCGCACACCAAAATTAACTCAAAATGGATTAAGGAACTGAATATAAGACCTGAAACAATAAAATGCATAGAAGAAAACATAGAAACTAAATTCAAGAACCTTGGACTTAAAGAGGATTTTATAAATTTGACCTCAAAGCAACAGAAGTAAAAGCTAAAATAAATGAATGGGACTACATCAAACTAAAAAGCTTATGCTCAGCAAAAGAAATTGTCAACAAGGTAAAGAGACAACTATCTGAATGAAAAAAATATATTTGCAAGCAACGCCTCCGATAAGGGCCTAATATCCAAAATATACAAAGAACTCATACGACTCAATAACAACAACAACAACAAAAAATGATCCAATAAAAAAATGGGTAGAGGATCTGAACAGACACTTTTCTCTAGAGGACATACAAATGGCCTAAAACATATGAAAAGATGCTCGACATCGCTAGCTATTAGAGAAATGCAAATCAAAACCACAATGAGATACCATCTCACACCTGTTGGAACAGCTATAATCAACAGGACAAGTAATAACAAATGCTGGAGAGGATGCAGAGAAAAAGTAACCCTCATACACTGCTAGTGGGACTGCAAATTGTTACAGCCACTATGGAAAACAGTATAGAGTTTCCTCAAAATACTAAGAATTGATCTACCATAAGATCCAGCAATCCCTCTACTGGGTATTTACCCCAAAGACTTGAAAACTCATATCCAAAAAGATATGTGCACACTGATGCTCATAGCAGCATTATTCACAGTGGCCAGGACATGGAAGCAACTGAAGTGTCCTACAATAGATGATTGGATAAAGAAGCTATGGTACATATATACAATGGAATATTACTCTACCATAAGAAGAGATGAAGTACTGCCATTTGTGACAACATGGATGGACCTCGAGATAATCATGCTAAATGAAATAAGCCAGATTGAAAAGTAGAAGATCACATGATATCACTTATATGTGAGATATAAACCTAAAAGCAACAAATGAAAAGGACAAATAGAGGTTCAGGACATGGACAATGGATTAGTGGTTACTAGAAGGTAGGGGATGAGGGAGAAGGGGAAGGGTAGACAGGGTAAAGGGGGTCAAATATAAGGGGGTTGGGGGAGGGTGAAGTGAGTAAAGGGAATCAAATATATGATAACTGAAAGAAACTGGACTTTGGGTGGTAATCGCACAATAGAATATATAGATGTCAAATTATAATGTACACCTAA
>NW_011888814.1:5798753-5802561 GCF_000151845.1 Pteropus vampyrus | reverse complement strand
AGAAAGAAAGAAAGAAAGAAAAAAGAAGGAAGGAAGGAAGGAAGGAAGGAAGGAAGGAAGGAAGGAAGGAAGGAAGGAAGGAAGGAAGGAAGGAAGGAAGAGCGAGCAAGCTAAGAATTTCAAGACAGTGACAGTAGAGCAGTAGAACAAGGGCATGGGCCCTGCGGGACTCTACAAGTCACGTGCCATGAAGCTGGTCTTGGTTCTTTGTAGGTGAAATTCCTCATGTACTTCATGGCCTACAGCTTTTATAGGATCCTCAAACTGGTCTGTGCCAAAAAAATTAAATAAATAAGAGGAAGGAAGGAAGGAAGGAAGGAAGGAAGGAAGGAAGGAAGGAAGGAAGGAAGGAAGGTAGGTCGGCAGAAGATGGTGGAGTAGGTAAAAGTAGGGTTCACCTCTTCCCAGGTCCACATTGAAATTACAAACAAATTTTAAAATAATCAATGTGGATTATCACCTGAAGTCCAGGTGATCATAACACGTATGTCTGATAATATAAAGAAGGAGCCATATGGAAGCCTGCAGTAGGGTCTAAACCATGAATCAGGCTGGATTGCACTTGTGGGTGGTGGAGGATCACTGGGAGGGAGAGCAAGGCTGCAGAGGCTCTCCCGAAGGAGACGAGGGTCCTGGCCTCATTTGGGGCCTCCCGAGCCCAGGATCCCAGCCCAAGGAAGAAGAGATTCCAATAACCCTCACTGTAAAAACCAGAGGGGATTCTGAAAATCTGAGTGAGATGGAAGGAGACCTAAACCTTAGATGCCCCTTTGAAAGACACACGCACAGGCTTTCTGACCTGTGAACACTCACCCAGGACACTGGTGGTGGGTCAGAGGCACATGGGGGATTCTTACCAAGAAAGTCTGCATTATCTGGTGCCAGAATGAGGGTTGGAAGTGCAGTCACCACTTTGCCTTAGTCTGGCCCCCCTACCTGGAAATCTACAGACCATGCCAGCTTGCCTGTGCAGACCCCTCCCACATGGCCATTAGGAAAAGCTGGCCTAAGATCAGCCCATCCCACCCAATCTGCAGATTACCCAGGGCTTCTGTTGCTGGGTGGCTGCTATACCCTGCACTTATTCAGAGTCAAATATTCACAGCTGGTAGCCAGTGCTGTGAGCGCACATTTCCGAGATAGTTTCAGCCAGATCACTGCTGCCAACATGAACTTGGGCGGATCTTGGAGATCTGTGGGTCAGTCTCAGATAGCATCTGGTCTTGCTATGATCTGGGTCTTCTGCAGGAACATGCAAACGGTTACCAAAGTTGTAGCAAGACTGAGGATGTATTGATTTGACTAGGAATGTCTCCCTGAGACCCTGCCACACCCTACCCACAAATTACCCCAGGCGGCCCATTGACAATGAACCATCACCATCCTGTGCCTCCCCACTGGGTCTCCCAATCCACGCAGGCAACAAACTTTGGCTAGCACAGGCACGGAAATGCAGGCAGGCCTGCACGACAGAGAGATAGTAAGCATGAAAAGGACACTGAAACCATAAAAAAGAACCAGACAGAAATGAAGAATACATTAGAAGGATTCAACAGTCGATTGGATAAAGCAGAAGATTGAATCAGCAAACAGGAAGACAAAGTAGCAGACTATACCTAATGAGAACAACAAAAAGAAAAAAGAATTTTAAAAAATGAAGATAGGTTAAGAGTCCTCTGGGACAACATGAAGTACAACAATATCTGGATCACAGAAGTACCTGAAGGAGAAGAGAGAGAGCAAGGGATTGAGAATGTATTTGAAGAAATAATGACAGAAAACTTCCCTAACCTGGCCAAGGAATTAGACATACAAATTCAGGAAGCACAATGAGTCCCAAACAAGAGGAATTCAAACAGACCCACACCAAGACACATCATAATTAAAATGCCAAAGGTCAAAGACAAAGAGAAAATCTTAAAAGCAGCAAGAGAAAGGCAGCTACTTACTTACAAGGGTACCCCCATAAGAATGTTGACTAATTTTACAATGGAAACTTTGAAGGCCAGACAGGACTGGCAAGAAATATTCGAAGTTATGAAAAACAAGAATCTACAATCATAAATACTCTACCCAGCAAGACTTTCAATTAAAATGCAAAGTGACATAAAGAGCTTCCTAGACAGGGAAAAGCTTAAGGAACTCATCACCAGTGAGCCAGTATTACAAGAAATGGTAAAAAGACTTCTATAAAAAGAGAAGGGGTAAAAAATAAAATAGAAAAAACAAATGTGAATAATAAAATGGCAGTAATATTACTGATATGTACCTATCAGTAATAACTTTAAATGTAAATGGATTAAATGCTCCAATCAAAAGACATAGAATAGCTGAATAGATAAGAAAACAAGACATATGCTGTTGACAAGAGATCCACTTCAGATCGAATGACACTCAGAGACTGAAATTAAAGGGAAAGAAAAATATATTTCATGCAAATAGAAATGAAAAAAAAAAAGCTGGTGTAGCAATACTTATATCAGATAAAACAGATTTTAAAACAAAGGCTATAATAAGAGACAAAGAAGGGCATTATATAATGATAAAGGGATCTATAAATCAAAAGGACTTAACCCTGGTAAACATATACACACCCAGCATAGGAGCACCTACATACATAAAACAATTATTGACTGACCTAAAAGGAAAGATCAACATTAATACACTCATAGTAGGAGACTTTAACACCCCATTGACACCAATGGACAGATCTTCTAGGCAAAGAACCAACAAGGAAACAATAAAAGACACACTAGACCAGATGGATTTAATAGATATTTTCAGAGCATTTTATACCAAAGCAGCAAAATATACATTCTTCTCAACTGCACATGGTACATTTTCCAGGATAGACTACATATTAGGACACAAAACAAGTCTCAATAAATTTAAGAAGACTGAAATCATATCACCCGTCTTCTCCAATCACAATGGTATGAAACTAGAAATTAACTACAAGAAAAAAAAAACTGGAAAATATGCAACACAAACACATAGAGGTTAAATAACATGCTACCAAACAATGAATGGGTTATCAATGAAATCAAGAAAGAAATCAAAAGATATCTAGAGACAAATGAAAATGAAAACACAACGACTCAAAAATCTATGGGACACAGCAAAAACACTCCCAAGAGAGAAATTCATAGCAATACGGCCTTGAAACAAGAAACAAGTAAAAGCTCGAATAAACAACCTTACAATTAAAAGAACTAGAAAAAGAACAAGAAACAAAGCTCAAAGTGAATAGAGGGAAGGAAATAATAAAGATCGGAGCAGAAATAAATGAAATAGAGTCTAGAAAAACAATACAAAAGATTAATGAAATCAAGAGCTGGTTCCTTGAAAAGATAAACAAAATTGACAGACCCTTAATCAGACTCATCAAAGAAAAAGAGAGAGGACTCAAATAAATAAAATAAGAAATGAAAGAGGAGAAATAACCACGGACTCCACAGAAATAAAAAGGATCATAAGAAAATACTACGAGCAATTATATGCCAACAAATTGGACAATCTGGAAGAAATGAACACATTCCTAGAAACATACAACCTCCTAAGACTGAGTCAAGAAGAAATAGAAAATCCGAACTGACTGATTACCACCAAAATAGAATCAATATTCAAAAACCTCCTATAAAACAAAAGTTCTGGACCAGATGGCTTCATAGGCAAATTTTACCAATAATTTAAATAAGAATTAACACCTATTCTTAAACTATTCCTAAAAATTCAAGAAGACGGAAAGATCTCTAACTCCTTTTATGAGGTCACCATTACCTTGATTCCAAAACTAAAGACATTACAA
>NW_011888814.1:5794597-5795888 GCF_000151845.1 Pteropus vampyrus | reverse complement strand
TTGCCTCTAGTATATTGTTAGTAAAAAGTTTTGCATTGTTGTTTATTATTTTTAATACACCATGCTATTTTTTTACAGATGTCAGATGTAGGGGTCTCATAAAGCAAAAATAATCTATAACATTGTTAAAAAGTTTATCTTTAATAATATTAACCTTAAAAACATTTGAAAATTTAAAGTACATAAGATGTGAAGTATTATTCATATTATCTTAGAGCTCAGTGCAGAACTTCTACAAGTCTGCCTTTTCTGCTAGATCAGGAAGGAGACATGTTAATACCAGATGATAATTCTGTGTTTAAAACAGTACAAAATAATAAATAAAAAGGGGGAAAGTAGAAAGATCTACTTTAAATAAATTTCAGTTTTGCTAACTAAATAGAAAGGGGAAAATCTTTTTTTTCTGGCAACTAGACATCATAACAGTAGATTTTTGTTTTCATGGATCGTTAGGGACTTAAGTAAGTAGTAAAATTAATAACCATTTTAGATATTTCAGATGATAACATAACTTTTTTAAATGCACTTAGAAAAACTAAGTGCATATGGCCAATAAATCTTAATATAATTTCAGAGAATATAAATTGTGTGGGAATCAATACAGGGACTTAATATATAAAATGATATAGCTTTCTTTCATGGAGTAATTTGTCTTAGGTTTGTTATTTAAAAGCAAAAATATATGTTGCTTTAATAAGAATGCATTGATATGAATATCTTCACAAAATATAATTTTTAAAATTTAATGAGTCTTAAACTTTAGATCATGTGACTACAAGGACCTTCGACAGGCTGATGGTCCTATCCACGGCCATGTGTTCAATGTCACTTTAGAGTCTTAGCTATCAATTGATACCTTTTCTCTCAGAGTTGTCCAGCTCTTTGTCCCCTAGCCTCTACACAGTCCCAACTGAATCTATACTAATAACGAAACATCTTCATACTCTGAACTTCTGAGTTCTTCTGAGCTCCGGGAATATTTTTGCTTATTGTAGGCAATGGAGGAGTTTCCAATTCCTAAAATTTGCTAGCTTGTCTTAGGCTCTGATCCATGCAAATGTTATAATGAAAACCTTTGCTTTCTTCCATAGCAATGTGTATTTTAATAAAGACTTTTTGAAATAACTCATTAATCAAAATATTGTTTTAGTAGAATTTCAGTTACAAATGGAGGCCGGCAAAAGATCAATTTGAGCAGGACACTTACAAGCCTCTCAATATCACCGAATTCTAGCCTAGTCTGTATGAGATACCATATGAAAAATTTTTAAACTTTGATTAGAAATGCAGT
>NW_011888814.1:5791855-5794547 GCF_000151845.1 Pteropus vampyrus | reverse complement strand
CTAAAGACATTACAAAAAAAAAAAAAGAAAACTAGGCCATTATCTCTTATGAATATCGATGCACAGATCCTCAACAAAATATTAGCAAACCAAATTCAGCAATACATTAAGAATATCATACACCATGATCAAATTAGATTTATTCCTGAGATTCAAGGTTGGTATAATATCTGCAAATCAATTCATGTGATACACCACATTAATAAATTGAAAGATAAAAACCATATAGATGCAGAAAAAGCGTTCGACAAAATCCTGCATCCATTTATGATAAAAACTCTCAGCAAAGTGGGAATAGAGGGAACATACCTCAACATAATGAAGACCATATATGACAAACCTACAGTTAACATCATACTCAATGGGGAAATGCTAAAAGTATTTTCCTTAAGATCAGGAACAAGACAAGGATACCCACTTTCACCACTCCTCTTCAACACTGTATTGGAAGTCTTTAACTACAGCAATAAGAAAAGAAAGAGAAACAAAAAGTTTCTAAATTGGAAAGAAAGAAGTAAAACTCGTTATTTGCTGATGATATGATTCTATATATAGAGAACCCTAAAGATTCCACCAAAAAACTGTTAGAACTGATCAATGAATTCAATAAAGTAGCAGGTTATAAAATAAATACGTAGAAGTCAGTGGCATTTTTATACACCAATGATGAACTTTCAGAAAGAGAAATTAAGAAAACAATCCCATTTACAATTTCACGAAAACAAGAAAATACCTGGGAATCAAATTAACCAAGGAGGTAAAAGACCTGTTCTCAGAAAATTATAAGTCATTGAAAAAAGAAACTGAAGAAGATACAAATAAATGGAAGCATATACTGTGCTCATGGGTAGGAAGAATCAACCTTATTAAAATGGCCATACTACCTAAAGCAATCTATAGATTCAGTGCAATCCCTATCAAAATACTAGTGATATTTTTTCAGAAAAATAGAACAAATAATCCTAAAATTTATATGGAATCATAAAAGACTCCGAATAGCCATGGCAATCTTGAGAAAGAAGAACAAAGTTGGAGATATCACACTACCTGATATCAAACTATACTACAAGCCTACAGTAATCAAAACACATGGTACTGGCATAAAAACAGATATATTGATCAATGGAACAGAATCGAGAGCTTAGAAATAAATCCACACCTATAAGTTCACTTAATATATGACAAAGGAGGTAAGAATATACAATGGGGTAAAGACAGTCTCTTCAATAAATGATGTTGGGAAAATTGGACAGATACATGCAAAAAGAAAAAGAAAAGAAAAGAAACTGAACCAGCTTTTTACAGCATATACAAAAAATAGACTCAAAATGGATTAAAGACTTAAATGTAAGTCCCAAAATCATAAACTTCTAGAAGAAAATATAGGCAGTAAACTCTCTGATATCGATAACAGTAATTTCCTTTCAGATGTGTCTCCCCAAGCAATGGAAACAAAAGAAAAAATAAACAAATGGGACTATGAAACTAAAAAGTTTTTGTACAGAAAAGGAAACCATCAACAAAACAAAAAGACAACTGACTGACTGGGAGAAGATATTTACTAATGATATATCTGATAAGGGGTTAATATCCAAAATTTATAAAGAACTCATACAACTCAACAACAGAAAACAAACAATCCAATTAAAAAATGGGCAGAAGAGCTGAACAGATACTTCTCCAAAGAGGAAATACAGATGGCTAACAGACATATGATAAGATGCTCAAGGTCGCTAATCATCAGAGAAATGGAAATTAAAACCATAATGAGATATCACCTCACATTTGTCAGAATGGTTATCATCAACAAATCGAAAAACAGCAGTGTTAGCGAGGATGTGGAGAAAAGAGAATCCTCATACATTGTTGGTGGGATTGCAAATTAGGACAGCCGCTATGGAAAACAGTGTGGAAGTTCCTCAAAAAATTAAAAATGGATATACCTTTTGACCCAGCAATTGCACTTCTGGGTATTTATCCAAAGAAAACCAAAACAATAATTCATAAAGATCTATGCACCCCAATATTCATGGCAGTGCAATTTACAATAGCCAAGATATGGAAGCAATCTAAATGCCCATCAGTAGGTGACTGGATAAAGAAGTTATGGTTCGTGTATACAATGGAATATTACTCAGTCATTAAAAAAAATGATATCCTACCATTTGCAACGACATGGATGGACCTAGACGTTATTATGCTGAGCGAAATAAGTCAGACAGAGAGAGATAAATGCCATATGATTTTACTTATATAAAGAATCTAAGGAATGAAAAGAACAAACTAATCAAAAACAGACTCACAAGTATAGAGGATAATTTGGTGACAGAGAGGGGAGACGGAGTTGAGGGGCTAGGAGAATGGGGTGAATGGTTAAAGAAGTACAAATTAGTAGCTGATAGGTGATCGTGGGGATGGGGAGCACGGCACAGGGAATGCAGTCAGCATTAATATATTGGCTAAGTGGAAAACCAGAGGAGAGAAGAAGCAATTAGGGGATCGTTTTATAAACTATATAAATGTCTAACTGATGTACTATATACTTGAAACTAATAAAAAATAAAAATAAAAAATCCAGTCATCAATTTTGCTACTTCAGTACGTTAAAAGAAATGTTAAATAAAACGTCTGAATTTTCAGTTTTTTTTTTAAATAAAAGGAAAGAAGGAAGGAAGGAAGGAAGGAAGGAAGG
>NW_011888814.1:5788156-5788595 GCF_000151845.1 Pteropus vampyrus | reverse complement strand
CATGTACTTTTACATACACAGTAACTTGAAATAAACTATCATGGGATTAGCAAGTCCTTTGAAGTCCATCCATAGACTCCTAGGGAAACTAGAATAAGTATCTCTGATTTATAGCATCATTTTTATTTGCTGCATGTTATTTGTATGGATGAGTATAATATTAGATAATCTCATGTAGGTGTATATTAGATTGTTCCTAAATTCCAAGCATATTAAATAATACAGTGGTGTGCATTTTTTGATATATATCTTTGCTTACCAACCAATTATATTTTTTGGATATAATATTACAAGTGAAATTACTCGAGTAAAGGATAAGCACATGTTTAGGTTTTGATATTGCCAAACAATGATCCAGAGTTTATTTTAATTAAACACACATAAATAACAGAGTATCCATTTCCTTTCTTTTTTTGTTATTTTGTTTTTGGGGCAACAT
>NW_011888814.1:5779354-5788051 GCF_000151845.1 Pteropus vampyrus | reverse complement strand
CTTTTAGGTTTATATCCCACATATAAATGATATCATGTGATTTTCAACTTTGTCTGGCTTATTTCGCTTAGCATGATTATCTCGAGGTCCATCCATGTTGTCGCAAATGGCAGTACTTCATCTCTTCTTATGGTAGAGTAATACTCCATTGTATATATGTACCACAGCTTTTTAGCCAATCACCTATCATAGGACACTTTGCTTGCTTCCATGTCCTGGCCACCGTGAATAATGCTGCTATGAACATTGGTGTGAAAATATCTTTTTGGATATGGGTTTTCAAGTCTTTGGGGTAAATATCCAGTAAAGGGATTGCTAAATCATATGATAGATCAGTTCTTAGTATTTTGAGGAACCTCCATACTGTTTTCCATAGTGGCTGTACCAATTTGCAGTCCCACCAGCAGTGTATGAGGGTTCCTTCTTCTCTACATCTTCTCCAGCATTTATTACTTGTCCTGCTGATTATAGCTATTCTAACAGGTGAGATGGTATCTCTTTATGGTTTTGATTTGCATTTCCTTAACAGCTGGCGATGTTGAGCATCTTTTCATATATTTGTTGGCCATTTGTGTGTCCTCTAGGGAGAAGTATCTGTTCAGGTCCTCTACCTATTTTTTGATTGGATTGTTTTGGTTTTTTGTTGTTGAGTCATATGAGTTCTTTGTATATTTTGGATTGGAGGTGTTGCTTGCAAATATATTTTTCCATTCGGATGGTTGTCTCTTTACCTTGTTGACAATTTCTTTTGCTGAGCAGAAGCTTTTTAGTTCGATTCATTTATTTTTGCTTCATTTCCTTTCTTATTAGATATCTTCATTCCTTTTAATCCAAGTGGGCATGACAGGCGAAAATATTGTATTTCATTGTTTTTTACTTTGCATTTTTAAAATTTAGTGAAGTTAAACACATCTTTTGATATTATATTGGCTATTTCTATTTCTTCTTTGAAATTCCTGTACTTTTTTGCCCATTTTTATTGGTATTTCTTATTTTCCATTACAGGCACATCTCAGAAATATTGAGATTCAGTTCCAGATCACCACAGTAATACAAATATCAGAATAAAATGAGTCACATAAATATTTTGGTTTCCCAGTACATATGAAAGTATGTTTACACTATACTATAGTCTATTAAGTGTGCGATAGCATTACGTCTAAAAATGCATGTACCTTAATTAAAAAATACCTTATTGCTAAAAAATGTAACCATCATATGAGCCTTCAGTGAGTCATAATCTTTTCGCTACTAGAGGATTTTGAAAACAACAACAACAACAACAACAACAAACACGATATCTGCAAAGCTCAATAAAGCATAGTGCAATAAAATGAGGTACGCCCGTACATAAAAGTATTCTTTGGGTGGTAATATTAACCCTTTGTTATATATGTTTAAAATATTTTCTAATTTGTCATCTACTTTTTAACTTGGTTTATAATGAAACATTTTTAATGCTATACTTATATCTATTATATTTTACTTATTTGAATAACAGTCACACCAAGACTTTTCCCACTACCATATTTTACATATATTTGCTTATATTTTCCTTTAACATTTTTAATTGCTTCTCTACAATTTAATAAAAATAAATTTATATTTTATTCTAAAAATAATACATATTTACTGTAATTCTCGACAAATTACAGAATATTATAAAGAAAGGGAAAAAACCACTTGAAACCTGAATATCCATCCAGAGGATATCAGAAATAGATTGATTTCCAACCTTTAAAATCTGCCTTTATGCTACACAGACACAGACACACACTACTTTGTAATTTATGTTTTCATTCAAACTGTATGCTATGGGCTATTCTCTTTTTGGGAGCAGCATTACATTGATTTTGGCTATTATGGTAGTAATGTATATTTTAATATCTGGTAGGCAAGAACCTCTCATTATTTTCCTTGCTCCAAATGTTTCTAGACATTCTTACTCATTTTTTCCTCTGATAGAAATTTTAAGAGTTTTTTTTGCCAAATTAAAAAAAAAAAAGCCAGAGTTTTATTTGAAATTGACTTTAATTCACAAATTGATTTGTGGGGGAAATTAAATTATATATTTGCAGTTTCTTATCTCCTTCAAGAAACATGTAATGTCTCTTTAGTCCAGTCTTCTTTCACGACATTCAGTCGAATGTTATAGTTATATAGCATCTGCCACCTGCAGCAGCTATCTCCCAATGTACATTTCCAAACGATTAACAAGGCTTAGTTTTGCCTCCACCTACAGTCTGTAGGTCCTGTTATGGTGTGTCTAGGAGGTGTGTATGTCACTTCAGAATTTCAGTTACCTGTGGGAAGTAGAGACAGAGTTCCTGGAAGAAAGAGCCTCTAGGCAGGGACCTGCAGGACTATGCAGCATGATGCATATGGCATGGCAGCATGACATTAGCTGGGATTCTGCCTTCCACTCTAACGGGTTCATCCTCCTTTCCTGTGAGATCCCAGCAGTAGTGACTGTTCTTTCAAATCAAATGTAGTACTTCAACTGCTAACAATCTGAAATGCTGTCACTGAGCATTTTATTAATAAGTTACTGGTCAAAAGTTCCAGCACTAGGAAATCAGAGACGATTATCTAGACTTTGAGTATGGAAACTTTTGTTCGTACTAAATACAGATTTGTCATTTACTACAGAGCTTTAGGTGAACCATTTAACCCTCTGAACCTCGGCTTTAATATTCATAAATAAGCAATAACATCTTTATCCAAAGATTGTATAAACTATCTCTGATCCTACTGATCTCCTTTCTCAACTATCCATGTCATTGTATACTTGCACTTGTCAAATACAGTTAGATTTTCATCATATTTATGTGTGTGCTCTTTCTCCCCAGATTAAATAGTATTTCCTTCAAAATAACTGTGCCCTTTCTTTCTCTTATATTTACTACCTCAGCACTTTGCACAAAGAATGATCTAAATAAATATTTGTTAGATTGAGCTCCTCCATATCTCTATCTTTTCATGCAGTTAACTATTAAGACACATTACTATCCACAAAGACAATATACTAATGAGATATTAATGGGACAAAAAAAATTTTTGTTTTATTTTCATCTGCTAAAATATTCTATGCTTTTTCATGTATTCTACATTTCCAAGTAATTTCTGCAGAAGCCTCCTGCCTTGTTCACCTCTGGGCATAAAGAATAAACGGGCCTGGGAAATTAAAAGAATATTTTTAGAGATGCCAGTTTACAAAAAAGTGAACATTAAATTAAATACACAAAAACAATTCATTTGCAAAAAAGAAAAAAATAATAAAGAAGACACACTTTTCATAGACCAAAACTTCAATGTTTTCCACAACAAAGGACTAAAAACTTTTTTTATTGTTACTATAGAATATCTTAATATTCACCATTAATTGGTTCTATTTTATTTCTTACAGCTATATTCCAAGTGAAGCACACACTTATGTCTTTTAAAAAATCACGTTTAAATAACTTAGTCAGTTGAGTCACTTAAAAGTGCTAAACATCAAAATGCCTGATAAATGGTTAACATTTATCTTGTCTTACAATATTACGAGATTTAGCTTATCTTACAAGAAAGCTTTATTCAGACATAATTAACATACCATAAAATTCACCCATTAAAAGTATACAGCTTATTCGTTTTAGTAGATTCACAAAGTTTTGCAATAATCACAACAATCTAATTTTAGAACATTTTCATCATTCCAAAAAAGAAAATCATGTATCCATTGGCAGTAACTTTCTATTCTGCCTATTATGAACATTTTATTTAAATGAAATCATAAAATATGTGGATTTTGTAGCTAAATTCTTTAACTTAATGTTTTCAATGTGTATCCATAGTGTAGCATGTTTTAATACTCCTTTCCTCTTTATGGCTGAATAGTGCTCCATTGTAAGAATATATCACTTTTTTTTTCATTCACCATTTGATGGTCATTTAGTATTGTTTCCAATTTTGGACATTTAGTATGAATAATGCTACTCTGAACAGTTGTGTTTAAGTTTTTATATAAATGTATATTTTCATTTCTCTTGAGTATATACCTGGTAGTGTAATTGCTCGATCATATAAAAATTCTACATTTAATATTTGAGAAACTACTGTGTTCCAAGCAGCTAAATTATTTTACGTTCTCATTAGCGAGGTATGACGATTCTCATTTCTCCACATCCTTGCCAACATGTTATTGCCTATTTGTTTTTATTATAACCATCCTCGTAGGTAAAAAGTGGTATTTCATCGTGGTTTCAATATGCATTTCCATAATGACTAATGACAGTAAACACCTTTTATTTCTTTATGGTTATTTGTACTCTTAGAGAAATGTCTATCAAATTGCTTTGCTCATGTTTTACTTAGATTGTCTTATTATTTGATCATAAGAGTTCTTTATTTATTCTGTACACAAGTCCTTTGTCAGATATATGAATTGCAAATATACCCTCGGAGTCTGTATGTTGTCTTTTAATTTTTAATGGTGTCTTTTGAAGCACAGATGTTTATAATTTCAATAAAGTCTAATTTATGAATAGTTTTTTCTTTTATCATTTGGATTTTTGGTGTTGTACCTAAGAAACTATTGCCTAACCCAAGGTCATGAAGCTTTACTCCTATGCTTTTTTTCTAGGAGTTTTATAGTTTTATCTATTACATTTTGATATATGATACCTTATATGGCATACAATAGGAGTCCAACTTTATTATTTTGCATATAAATATCTAGTTGTCTTATCAGCATTTATTGAAAAAAATTATTCTTTCCCCTGAGTGAATTGTCTCAGTGCCTTTGCTGAAAATCAATTGAACATTAATGTGAGGGTTTATTTCTAGACTCTCAATTGTATTCCATTGATCTATATGTCTTTACTTATGCCAATACCATACTGCCTGATTAACATAACTTTGTAAAGGCATACCTCAGAGATACTGCAGATTTGGTTCCAGACCACCATAATGAAGCAAATATCACAATAAAGCGAGTTACACAATTATTTTTGGTTTCTCAATGCATATAAATGTTATGATTATACTATAGTCTATTAAGTGTGTAATAGTATTATGTCTAAAAAACAATATACCTAAATTTAAAATCCTTTACTGCTAAAATAATATGCTAACCATCACCTGAATATTCATCAAGTCATAAAATTTTTGACTGGTGCAGGGTCTTACCTTGATGTTAATGGCTATTGACTGATGAAGATGATGGTTGCTGGAGGCTGAGGTGGCAGTGGCAATGTTTTTAAAATAAGACAGCAGTGAAGTTTACCACATCAATTGACTCCTCCTTTCACAAATGATTGCTCTTTGGCATGTGATACTATTTAATGGCATTTTACCCACAGAACTTCTTTTAAATTGGAGTCAATCCTCTCAAATCCTGCCATTGCTTTCTCAACTAAGTTTATGTAATATTCTAAATCCTTTGTTGTCATTTCAACAATCTTCACAACATTTTCACCAGGGGTAGAATCCATCTCAAGAAATTACTTTCTTTGCTCATCCATAAGAGGCAACCCCTCATCTATTAAAGTTTTTTCATGAGACTCCAGCAATTATCCATTAAAGTTTTTTCATGAGACTCCAGCAATTCAGTCACATCTTCAGGCTACACTTCTATTTTTATTTCTCTTGCTGTCTCCACCATTTCTGCAGTTGCTTCCCGCACTGAAGTCTTGAACCTCTCAAGGTCATCCAGGAGAGCTGGAATCAATTTATTCCAAACTCCTGTTAATGTTGATATTTTGAGCTCTTTCCATGAATCACAAATGTTCTTGATGGCATATAGAATAGTGAATCCTTTCCAGAAGATTTTCAATTTACTTTGCCCAGATCCATCAGAGGAACCACTATGTATGGCAGCTATAGCCTTATGAAATGTATTTCTTAAATAATAAGACTTGAAAGTCAAAATTACACCTTGATCCATGGGCCGCAGAATGGACACTGTGTTAGCAGGCTGTTTCTTTTTCTTATCATTTGTGTGTTCACTGGAGTAGCACTTTTCATTTCCTTCAAGAACTTTTCCTTTGCATTCACAATTTGCCTAAATATCTGGCACAAGAGGCCTAGCTTTCAGCCTATCTTGGCTTTCGACATGTCTTCCTTACTCATCTTAATCATTTTTAGCATTTGATTTAAAGTGAGAGACGTGAGACCCTTCTTTTCACTTGAACACTTAGAGGCCATTGTAGGGTTATTAATTGTCTTTATTTTAATATTATTGTGTCTCAGAGAATAACGAAGCCCCAGGAATAAGAGAGAATGAGGGAACAGCCAGTCAGTGGAGCAGTCAGAACAGACATTATATTAAGTTTGCCATCTTATATGGGTGCTGTCCGTGGTGCTCCAAAACAATTACAATAGTAACATCAAATATCACTGATCACAGATCTCCATAAAAACATAATAATGAAAACGTTTTAAATATTGCAAGAATTATCAAAATGTGACACAGAGACATGAATAAAACTGCTGTTGGAAAAATGGCACTGACAGGCTTGCTTGATGCAGAGTTGCCACAAACCTTCAATTTATAAAAAATGCAGTATCTTTGAAGCATAATAAAGTGAAGCATAACTGAGATTATGCTCATATTGAGTTCTGAAATCAAGATGTGTTATTCCCCCAGTTTTGTTCTTTTCTTTAAGTTTGTTTTGGCTATTATGGAACATTTGCATTTCCATACAAATTTAATGATTGACTTGTCAATTTCTGCAAAGAAGTTAGCTAGAATTATGATAGAGAATATATTCAATCAGCAGATCAAATTAGAGAGAATTACCATCTTGATAATATTGTCTTTTGATCTATGAACATGGGATGTCTTTCCGTTATTTAGAACTTCTTTAATTTCTTTCAACCACATTTTCTAGTTTTCAATGTAAGTTTTAAACTACTTCCATTTTTCCCTCGGTATTTTATTATTTTATGTTTTAGTAAATAAAATTTTTTTCTTAACTTCACACTCTGATTGTTCACTGTCACTGTATAGAAATACAATAATTTTTATATTGATATTATACCTTGCAAATTTGCTCAATTATTATTTCTAACAGTTTTTAGGGATTTGTGGAGTCCTTAGGATTTTCTATATTGAAGGTTGACATCATCTATGAATAGCGATAGCGTTACTTTTTCCTTTATCATCTGGATGCATTTTCTTTATTTTTCTTTTTTTCTTTTTTTATTAATGGTTCTAGTTAGAAACTCTAACACAAAGTGAATAGAAATGGCAAGAATGAACACCTTTTACTGGTCCTGCTCATAGGGGAAAGCATCTGTCTTTCTCTGCACATTGTAGAAGAGATTCCCAGCCAAGCAAAGAAGCTATGATGCTCTTTTGACACTGAGGAATGTACTTTAACATCGCAGACACCCTAGGGTAAAACTAATCTACAAAAATCATTGCCCAGAATATTAATATGAAATATTTTAACAAACCACAATGGCTTACTAGGGCAAAAGGAGAATTTTTATATGACATTTTCATTGCAGGGCATATAATAGTTCAAGTATTTTGGAGGTTTTAGGTATACTACCCATTTCTGTTAGTAGAATAAGAGGGTTTAAACACCAATATCATAAAAACTCTATAACACAAGTACCAACATTCTATATCCAACATGTACATTCTCCATTTTCCCTAAAGGAGATCTTTCTTATAGTATATTTTGCCAGAGTCCAATGCAAATATTCTTTCTTTTTTGGTACATGACAGGAAAACTAAAAAATATACAATGGTTTAGACTTCGCATTTTATTTTGGAAAAAACATATAACCAAATCTGTCTTAAATAGTCATACTTTTCTTTCTCCCTACCCATACCTCATTTATAATACTGTTTCATTTTGTCATAAGAATCTTTTCCTCCACAATAATCTATTAAAAGATAACAATCATTAAAACTGAGATCCTATTTTTGGAAATTCAAATAATTCCCTAACTCAGAAGCCAATTAGCAAACACAGACGACCCCTGACACCCAAACATCACCACACTACCACCATCACATGCCATCTCCTAAAAACTCCAGTTGAGCTTAGACTGAGCTCTGGCATCCCTAACCAACAGCAAAGCCTTGAAGAACGTCTTCTTTTTGGTTTAACTTTGGTAGAATTTTAGCTTTGACAGTACTTTTTCAGATTATTAATGAGTGACATCAGAAACATGGAGGAGTGAGAGACATCCCCGGATCTCTCTCCTTGATACAACAATAAGCTAAACATCTAAAACTCAACAAGAAACACCCAAACTGCACACCAGTATGTCTGAGCATGAGATCCGCACATAAGAGCTACCACAGGTCAGAATCCCGACTGCAAAACTGAGGCTGAGCTGCATCCCCCATCCCCCAACCCAGAGGGCCTCTCCCCCCATACCTTCCGAGACCTATTATCACAGAGCCCCAAGGGAATCTGAGCAAATGCTACTGAAACTGTTGCTAACACTGACAGAAACTGAGACTGAGGGTAGTGAGCGTGATTAAACATCTAGAAGAAAAAAAAAAGACATTATTAAGACAATATAAAGCAGAGATCCAAGAGGCTTAGATGCCACCTATTTGAAACCAAAAGAAAAACATCTTTGCAACAGGCTACCGACCATTGTATAATAAATCTTCTTTCTGGAAAATCAACAGAACACACTTCCATTAATACCCGGGTGGAGAAATAGTCCATTAAACACCATGAACAACCA
>NW_011888814.1:5776346-5779304 GCF_000151845.1 Pteropus vampyrus | reverse complement strand
GAATCTTTTCCTCCACAATAATCTATTAAAAGATAACAATCATTAAAACTGAGATCCTATTTTTGGAAATTCAAATAATTCCCTAACTCAGAAGCCAATTAGCAAACACAGACGACCCCTGACACCCAAACATCACCACACTACCACCATCACATGCCATCTCCTAAAAACTCCAGTTGAGCTTAGACTGAGCTCTGGCATCCCTAACCAACAGCAAAGCCTTGAAGAACGTCTTCTTTTTGGTTTAACTTTGGTAGAATTTTAGCTTTGACAGTACTTTTTCAGATTATTAATGAGTGACATCAGAAACATGGAGGAGTGAGAGACATCCCCGGATCTCTCTCCTTGATACAACAATAAGCTAAACATCTAAAACTCAACAAAAAACACCCAAACTGCACACCAGTATGTCTGAGCATGAGATCCGCACATAAGAGCTACCACAGGTCAGAATCCCGACTGCAAAACTGAGGCTGAGCTGCATCCCCCATCCCCCAACCCAGAGGGCCTCTCCCCCCATACCTTCCGAGACCTATTATCACAGAGCCCCAAGGGAATCTGAGCAAATGCTACTGAAACTGTTGCTAACACTGACAGAAACTGAGACTGAGGGTAGTGAGCGTGATTAAACATCTAGAAGGAAAAAAAAAGACATTATTAAGACAATATAAAGCAGAGATCCAAGAGGCTTAGATGCCACCTATTTGAAACCAAAAGAAAAACATCTTTGCAACAGGCTACCGACCATTGTATAATAAATCTTCTTTCTGGAAAATCAACAGAACACACTTCCATTAATACCCGGGTGGAGAAATAGTCCATTAAACACCATGAACAACCAAGATGACAAGGCCTCTCAGAAAGAAAGAGAAAAATCTCCAGAAAATAAGCTTACAGACATAGAAATATGTGACATAAATGACAGAGAATTCAGGATAGTACTTCTGAAAAAAAAACTCAGTGAGATCTGAAATGAATCATATAAACAATTTCAGAAATTAAGAAAACAACTAGATGAGCAGATGAGTTCTTTAGCAAGGAGACTGAAACCCTCAAAAAGAACTGAATAGACCTTCTGGAGATAAAGAACACACCGCAAGAGTTGAAAAATGAAATAACAAGCTTGGGAAATAGAATCGACCAAATGGAGGAAAGGATCAGTGATATTGAAGACAGAAATCTAGAAATAAATCAGAAGGAAGAAGAGAGAAACTGCAGAATAAAAAGTAATGAAAGAGAAAGTCAAAAACTAGCTGATATCATCAAGAGAGGAAACATAAGAATAACGGGCATTATCGAAGGCAAGGCAAAGGAGCAGAGACTCCTTTTTTCAGACAAATAGTTAAAGAGAATTTCCCAAATCTAAAGAATGAGCTGGAGTTTGGAATGCAAGAAGTTAACAGAACACCAAATTAACTCAACTGAAAAAGGCCTTCACCAAGACACTTGTATTAAAATTTTCAAAAATCAACGACAAAGACAAAATTCTCAGGGCAGCCAGGGAGAAGAAAATGGTAACTTATAAAGGAAAACCCATTAGATATCGTTGGACTTCTCAGCACGAACCTTACGAGCCAGAAAAAAGTGGAATCAAATATTCAAAATATTAAGTGAAAGGAACTACCAGCCTAGAATAATATATCCAGCTAAGCTCTCCTTTAGATATGAAGTAGAAATAAAGACCTTTCCAGACATATTAAAACTAAGGGAATTCTCCACTATGAGGCCTGCACTACAGGAAATTCTGAAAGGGGTCAGCTCACCTAAAACAAAACGACAAAAAAAAAAAAAAAAAACACATAATTAGGAGTAAGGTGACTAACAGGCTGATAGAAACAGAGGAGTGCAACCCTTACTACGAACAGGACATTATAAGCTTAAAAGTAAGAAGAGATTTGCTATAGTAAGATAGTAATGAATGTTCAGCATACACAGGGACAAATTAAGACAACAATTAATGAAAATGGGAGAATTCAAAGATCCAAATTCACAAAGGGGAATGGAGAGAAGGCACATGCAGAAGGAAAGGGACGACTGTGTATATATATAACTATCCTTTATATATTCGTAATGGTAACCACACACCACAAAACTGAAATATATAATATAAAACAAAAAGAATCAGAGGCAAAACCCACAAAAGCCAACCAAAATAAAGAAAACAGAAACACAAGGACAAGGAAGCAATGGAAACACTGAGCTGCCAGAAAGCAAAAAATAAAATGGCTATAAGAAGATCTCATATTTCAATAATCACCTCAAATGTAAATGGGCTGAACTCACCAATAAAAAGGCACGGTGTTGCAAAATGGATCAAAAAACAAAACCCAGCCGTATGCTGCCTCCAGAAGCCATATCTCAGCTACAAAAATAAATATAGACTCAAAGTGAAAGAGTGGAAAACAATATTTCAGGCAAATGGCATTCAGAGAAAAGCAGGAGTAGCAGTACTAATATCGGATGAAATAGACTTCAAAGTAAAAAAGTAAAGAAAGATACTGAGGGACACTTCATAATGATAAAGGGAATCATGCACCAGGGTTTTCTCTATATAGAAAACATGATTCTCTATATTTTTTTTCAGGCACTAAATTTTATTAAAAGCAAACTGCTGAAACAAAAGTGATCATAGAACAACTCAAAATGCAGAGCAAGAAGGACAAAAATCATCTCACTGCCCAATAGACTGTTTTAATTCTCTTTCTATATGAAACCGAGCTTTTCATTTTCAGGTAAGATGAACTGAAACTTCAGTAGACTGCAGTACAGAAAGATTCTGTCACATAGACTAGCTTCTATTTAGTCAGTCAACTGTTTCTAGCTGTCTCAGTCAGGATAGATGCATTTACAGAGCTGGCTGTGCTTGGGCCTTCTTTGCAAGCAGCTTTAGATCTGCAATGCACTTGGCAATTGTCTCTTTTTCCTGCTTATTAATATCTATGCTCCCAATCAGGGAGC
>NW_011888814.1:5772883-5775064 GCF_000151845.1 Pteropus vampyrus | reverse complement strand
TTCTTTGCAAGCAGCTTTAGATCTGCAATGCACTTGGCAATTGTCTCTTTTTCCTGCTTATTAATATCTATGCTCCCAATCAGGGAGCCCCAAAATATGTGAAGTAATTACTAACAAAACTAAAGAGAGAAACAAATCAAAACACTATCGTAGTAGAGGACCTAAATACCCCACTGTCGGATATGGACAGATCATCTGAACAGAAAATCAATAAGGAAATAACATACTTAAATGACATATACAGAGCTTTCCATCCCAAAACAGCTACTTATAGATTCTTTCCTAGTGCACATGGAACATTCTCAAGAATAGACCACATACTGGGATACAGTGATAGCATCAACAAATATAAGAGGGTTGAAATCATACCAATCATATTCTCTGATCATAGTGCTTTGAAACTAGAAATCAACCATAAAAAGAAATCAGGAAGAACCACAAATACATGGAGATTAAACAACATGCTACTAAAGAAAAACTAGGTCAGGGAAGAAATAAAAAGAGAGATCAGAGATACATAGAAATGAATGATAATGACAGTAAAACATATGAAAACTTTTGGGACATGGCAAAAGCAGTCATAAGAGGAAAGTTCATATCATTACAGGCTTACTTCCAAAAATAAGAACAAGCCCAAATAAACAACCTAACACTTCATCTTAAAAAATTAGAAAGGGAAGAACAAATGAAGCCTAAAGTCAGCAGAAGGAAAGAAATAATCAAAATTAGAGCAGAAATAAATGAAATTGAAAAAAAAAAGTAGAAAAAGTAAATGCCACAAAGAGCTGATTCTTTGAGAAGGTTAATAAAGAAAAAAGAGAAAGGACACAAATAAACAAAATCAGGGATGAAAGAGGGGAAATTATGATTGACATTGCAGAAAAAAATTGGATCATGCAAGAATACTATGAAAAAGTATATATACCAAATGTAATAACCTAGAAGAAATGGACCAGTACTCAGAAAAATACATTCTTCCTAGACTGAATCCAGAAGAACTGGAAAATCTAAACGAACCAATGGAAAATTGAAACAATAATCAAAAACCTACCAAAAAGTAAAAGTCCAGGACCAGATGGCTTCACCAGTGAATTCTACCAAACATTCAAAGAAGATTTAACACCTATTCTCCTCAAACTCTTCCAAAAAATGGAAGAGGAGGCAATACTTCCCAACTTGCTTTATGAGGCCAATATCACCCTGATAACAAAACCTGGTAAAGATAACAGAAAGAAAGAAAGAAAACTACAGACCAATATCTCTTATGAACACAGATGCAAAAATCCTAAATAAGATACTAGTGAACCGAATACAGCAATATATTAAAAGGATTATACACCATGATCAAGTGGGCTTCATCCTAGACCACAGGGATGGTTCAACATAGGCAAATCGATTATTGTGATACACCACATAAACAAATTAAAAAATAAGAATCATATGATCATATCAATAGATGCAGAAAAAGCCATCAACAAGATATAGCATTCTTTTATGATCAAAACATTTAACAAAATCAGTAGAGAATGAAAATACCTTAATATAATAAAGGCCATATATGACAAGGCCTCAGCCAACATTATACTTAATGCTGAAAAACTAAAAAACCTTCCCTCTAAGATCCGGAACAAGGTAAGGCTGTCTACTATCGCCACTGTTATTCAATACAACATTGGAGGTCCTAGCGAGTGCAATCAGGCAAGAGAAAGATATGAAAGGCATCCAGATAGGAAACGAAGAAGTCAAACTGTCACTATTTGCAAATAACATGATTCTCTATATAGAAAACCCTAAAGACTCCACAAGAGCACTTCTAGAAACAATAAGCAAATACAGTAAAGTCTCTGGATACAAAATCAACGTTCAAAAATCCATAGTGTTCCTATACTCTAACAATGAAGTGTTAGAAAAAGAAGTGGAAAAAAATAACTCCTTTTGCAATGGCAACAACAAAAAAAATTAAATACCTAGGAATAAATTTAACGAAACATGTGAAGGACCTATATAATGAAAACTACAAGACCCTGTTAAAAGAAATTGAAGAAGATACAAAGAAATGGAAAGATATTCCATATTCTTGGACTGGAAGAATCAACTTAGTTAAAATGACCATATTACCTGAAGCATTATACAGATTTAATGCAAACCCCATCAAAATCCCATTGGCTTTTTTTTTTTTAA
>NW_011888814.1:5768210-5771618 GCF_000151845.1 Pteropus vampyrus | reverse complement strand
AAGAATCAACTTAGTTAAAATGACCATATTACCTGAAGCATTATACAGATTTAATGCAAACCCCATCAAAATCCCATTGGCTTTTTTTTTTTTAAGAAATAGATCAAAAAATCATCACATTTGTATGGAAGCACAAAAGACCCCAAATTGCCAAAGCTGTACTGAGAAAAAAGAATGAGACTGGAGGCATCACTCTCCCTGACTTGAAATTATACTACAAGGTGATAGTAGTCAAAACGGCATGGTATTGGCAGCAAAACAGACACACGAACCAGAGTAACAGAATCAAGAGTCCAGAAATAAACCCGTATTTACACAGGCAAATAATTTTCGACAAAAAAGCAAAAAACATACAGTAGAGAAAGGAAAGTCTCTTCAATAAATGGTGCTGGGAAAACTGGAAAGCCATCTGGAAAAGAATAAAACTAGGCTGTTTTCTATCACTACACACCAAAATTAACTCAAAATAGGTTAAGAACCTGAATGTAAGACCTGAAACAATAAAATGCATAGAAGAAAACATAGGAATTAAACTCAAGGGCCTTGGTCTTAAAGAAGATTTTATGAATGTGACCTCAAAGGCTACAGAAGTAAAAGCTAAAATAAATGAATGGGACATCAAACTAAAAAGCTTCTGCTCAGCAAAAGAAATCGTCAACAAAGTAAAGAGACAACCATCCAAATGGGAAAATATATCTGCAAGTAACGCCTCTGATAAGGGCCTAATATCCAAAATATACAAAGTACTCATATGACTCAATAACAACAAAAAAACAAATGGTCTAATAAAAAAATAGGTAGAGGACCTGAACAGATACTTCTCCCTAGAGGACACACAAATGGACAGCAAATATATGAAAAGATGCTCAACATCATCAGCTATTATGGAAATGCAAATCAAAACCACAATGAGATACCACCTCACACCTGTTAGAATAGCTATAATCAACAGGACAAGTAATAACAAATGCTGGAGAGGATGCAGAGAAAAAGGGACCTTCATACACTGCTGGTGGGACTGCAAATTGTTACAGCCACTATGGAAAACAGTATGGAGGTTCTTCAAAATACTAAGAATTGATCTATCATATGATTTAACAATCTCTCTACTGGGTATTTACCCCAAAGACTTGAAAACCCATATCCAAAAAGATATTTGCACATCGATGTTCATAGCAGCATTATTCACAGTGGCCAGGACATGGAAGCAACTGAAGTGTCCTATGATAGATGATTGGATAAAGAAGCTGTGGTACATATATATAATGGAATATTACTCAGCCATAAGAAGAGATGAAGTACTGCCATTTGCGACAACATGGATGGACCTCAAGATAATCATGCTAAGCAAAATAAGCCAGAGAAAGTTGAAAATCACATGATATCACTTATATGTAGGATATTAACTAAAAGCAATCAAGGAACAGGACAAACAAACACAGACTCATGGACATGGACAATGGACTAGTGGTTACAGAGGAAAGGGTGGAGGTGGGAAGGGGCTAGTAGATGGTGAAAAAATAATTTAAGTCATTTTTTCAATTAAATTAATTAATTAATTTAAATAAATAAATAACTTTAAAGGAAAAAAGATTAGTAGTATGATCAACTCTTTATTAACATTTGTATTCGAAACACAAAGTTTACTTAGGGAATTATCTTTAAGAGTTCTGCCTCTTAAATCATTTTCAGAATGTTTTTTCAAGCTATATTTTCTCTAATTTTTTCCTCGGTTCATGTGCTAAAAACAAAATAACTCAGAGTATTAAGTAAATATAAATAACTATATGAATTAATATGAGTTAACTAATGTTCTCAAAATGCATTTTTTAAACACAAGTGTTGATCACAAAGAGGAATGTAATAATTTATATGTGAAAAATGAAAAGCAATACAATCATTACAAATAAAATATAATCCTTGCACATAAATATATCAAATTGCACTTCTCTCCTGGTATAATAAAAAGATGTGCTATCCAATGATGTTATTATTCATCCTTGCCCCTACTGATCACAGCCCACTGATCTACTATGACAAATGGTATCCCTATGGTCCACACAGGTATGCAAGTAGACCTGGCTTTCTGAACTCAGGCATGGGTGTTCTATAAAAGGGATCACATTTTAAATGGCCCAGGAGAATCCTTCTCTTTAAAAATATGCTTTGTAATGTAAAACAAACAAACAAACAAACAAATACTTGGTTTGTTTGTTAAATTGTATCTGTGAATAACTGGTTTTTAAAGATGCAGTAATCTCTATATCAGTAGTTTAAGAGTTTTATTAACCCACTCCAATTAGCTGAGCCTTGATATTAATTTGAGACAGGAGTGAAGAGTGGATAAAACAGAGGTTCTGGACTACGATTAATAGGGTTCACTTCCCAAGTCTACTATTCACTAGCTGTGCGAGCTTGAGAAAGTTATCTAGACTCTCTACACATTCAATTTCTCACCTTTACTATAAAGATATTTAGTATTTACTTGAAGAGTTTTGAAGATTAAATAAAGTTATATGTAAACTCGCTTGAAAATGTCCATGGTATACTAAATGCTATACAAATGCTTGCAGTTTTTATTATTGAAGGAAATTTCTGTTCATTAAAAAAGAATTATTTTTTACATTATAATTTTAGTGTGCATATGAACGCTTAAAATGCTTATTTGAATTTAGGTTATTTAAAGTAAACTAATTGTAGCAATGAATGCATCTCTAAAAGGTACTCCATGCCTTTAATATATACTTCCAAAGGTTTTGTATTTGTTTCAAAATTTTTAGGGGGAGGTAAAATATCAATGCAATAAAGAAAGAGGTCTATGGCTACCCTGAACAAGCCTGATACTTTCTGATCTCGGAAGCTAAGCAGGGTCAGGCCTGGTTAGTACTTGGATGGGAGACCACCTAGGAAGACCAGGTGCTATAGGTGTAAAAAATAAAAAAATAAGGGATTGTAAGGTGAAAAGGTCCTTGCAATCTGTGAGGTCAACCAAGGGTTGCCGCACCTAAATAAATAAATTAATAAATAAATTAATTAAATAAAAAAGATTTCTTCTTGCCATCCTTTTATTTGTTTGGAGTGACTAATCAATCATCCATGTTTCAGTCAAGGCCTGGTATTGCTGCAGTAACAAATAGTTCCATCTTATTTTTTGTCCCCCAATATCCTCTATGGATTTTACAGCAACCATCTTTCACGTGGCCACTAGTGATGCTGGCTGATGGAGAGTCTGGACATACAGCTCGTTAGTCAGGGGAAGAGACAATAAAAGATCACTCTTGGCTATGAGATCATTTTCTCACTGATACAGATCACTTCTGCTCTCAGCTCATTAGTAACATTATTCCTTTGGCTTTGCCTACCGGCAAAGTAATGAAAGAAATGGTTTATTGGATGGCCACTATATCT
>NW_011888814.1:5730845-5766368 GCF_000151845.1 Pteropus vampyrus | reverse complement strand
ATTGTGTATAACTCACTTCACGTTTGTTCATAGCCCATTGCCACTGCTACTGACAGCATCTTACCTAATTTCAGGGGCTGGGTAATAAATGTAAAGGAATAAATGAAATAGTTGGTGAGCATGACTTTCTTGATTTCTCAATAAATAGATTACATAACAACACCATCTTTTTGTTCTTAGTAATAGCCTTTATAAGCAATAGTATGTTTTTAACACCATCAAAGATGACATACCTTTAATAGTTGTGAGTTAGAGCTTTTCTCTTTATGAGGAGACCTCTGTAGCAACTGATTGGGTGACATTAGTTTCATAATGTGCTTTACTGTCACTGAAATTATATTAGGGAAATAAGCATGGAATCTAGGGCTAGTTGTGTTGTGTTCAGTAAAATTAACCAAAAGAATTTGAGAGAAATTTCCATAAAAATTTAAATATTGTATAGTTTAATATTATGAAGCTCTCAAGCTTTAAATCTATTTTATGTATATGGATCTTAGGAGAAAATGATCAAAGAATAGCTAACATGAATACTGAAGAATCACTATAAGCAAATCTGTGAATAAAATTCAAAGACTTTTATTTCTATTTTGAAAGTCAAAAATATTTTAGGTTAAGTAAGACTCAGTGAATCAACAAGTAATAAGATAATAAAGTGTTGACTTAGCCTAAAGACAGACTATAAAAATTAATCTTTGATGTGTAAAATATAATATTAGATATTAAAATATTTCAATGTACTATTTTTTCTTACTGACAATAAGCAAATACATATGCAACTTAAGTATGCATATATTTTCAGAGAAATACATAATTTTAAGGCATATGACACTGAAAATGCAATTATGCTACCAATAAATTAATTAGCAAATTTCTCTTCTCTGCTTTGAAGGTCAGCTTATAAAACACAGCTTTCAACTAGATATGGTATATATATCAAAGAATCTACCTTCAGGGTACTTTAGTGCTCAGAAAAAGTGAAAAATAGATTCATCAGCAATTCTATTCTGCAATAAGCTTTAACTACATTACATAGTCCATTTGAAGGGGAACAAAAGATTTTAATATTAAAATATTTTTTAAACTGTCATCTGGTCCATTAAAATGGCACTAGTTTAGTAATGCACTTCTCTATTTGCAGGTAACTGTATAAAATATTTTTTTCTTAATGATCCAAATTTTATACAGAATACCAGTACAAATCTGAACAAGATAAAAGAAAAAAGACTTTAAAAAATATCATTTAAAATGAACAAACTAAGCGAAAACAGACTCATAGATAGAAAGAACAAACTAGTGATGGCTAGAGGGGACTGGGGTTGGTGGTTAGGTGAAAAAGGTGAAGGGATGAAGTAGTACAAATTAGTAGTTATAAAATAGTCAAGGGGATGTAGAGTACAGCATAGAGTATATAGTCAATATTATTGTAATGGCCGTGTGTAGTGCCAGATGGGTGCTAGAGTAATCGGGGGATCCACTTCATGGATTGCATAAATGTCTAACTTTTTAAAATTTAAAGTACAATTTTTTAAAAAAGAAGTAAAAAAACATACCATTTAGAATATTTGCTACTTGATATTTTACTAGCAATGTGAACACTGGAAATAATCATTATCCCTGATAAAGGGAATTATACTTTTTACAGGTAAAAATTAAAAATGAGTCTGCAAAATGAATTGAACATAATCACTTATTACATGTACTGTAGTTGCTTATAATAAAACTGAACATTATTTTGGTCATTAGAGTGGAAGTTTGGAACTGTGTTAGAATTCTTTATAGGAAAAAATAAGTAATCTAACTACACCATAGGAAACTATATAGAAAAAAATATATATTTAGAATTTAGTTATAAAGTAAATCTATGTTTTTAAAAATGTATCTTGAGAGCACAAGATAAAATTCTTTGGCCACAGTTAATTTGCGAAGCAGCATAGCAAATGGACATACCACCTGGGGCTCATTACTAGCTTTGCTTTTGGCTCTGAGATGCAGTTCCAAGGGCAGAGTTTTCCATTAACTCAAGTCAGACAATTCAATCTTAGGAGGTTTGGGGCAAGGGAGGGAGCAGGTGCCTGGGGGACGGGAGGGAATACAAAGCTCTGATTCTCATTATATTCCCCTCTAGATGCTTAATGCTGGGCCAGGAAACTTGTCAAATTGTGATTCTACTGGGCAAACTTCAGCCAGTTTTTGGGATTCCATGTCTAATGAATGCTAGGGCTCATTAGAGGTTCATTACTAGCCACAGTCTCTTTGGGTTTCTTCTAAGTACAATTGAAATAGTACACTAGATTTGGAGAAAACTAAGCTCCTTTTCTAAGGTTTACTGCATTAGCCTAAGTTCCCTCAAAGACAGAGAAGCCATAGACAAAGATTTGCAAAGCAACCAATGCAATCCTACAAAGTTGAGGGCAAGGAGAGTTTAACAGCAAAATAAAGAAAGCAAGTTAAAAGATGCATTGTTTCATTGCTGACCAGGCTGGGGGATGCCAGTATTTGACCACGCAGGACATCGTGAGGTTTACGCATGTCAGAATTTGCAGCCCAAAGAACAATAGAGAGAGTATTTACCCATTAACTCTCTCCCTATTGGTCAAGGGTTAGCCCATAGACACTGATATCCGAACCCTAGCTGCCCATCCATGAGTGTCCATAAGAGCCCTCCAAGAGTTCCAAGCTGCTCTTCAAAAAAGCCTTAGAGCAAGAAGCCCTGGCCCAAGGTGAGACATCATCACATTGTCCCTGCATGATGTTGAGGGACATCTTCAAGGAACTGGGCACCACAGTAATGGCTATAGTAAGAAGTGCATCTGAGAGGATTTACAGTGAGGTACAAGAGGTCCTCACATGATGGTTTAAATTAAAAACTAGATCAGAATTAATGCACCAGGAGAGGGGAAGGGAGAAAGAGAGGTTACAGGACTTCTTCCTAAATATAACTGAATTACTTTGCCACCAAACCTTGTGGGTTCCCCCTGCCCCCACCCGCCCCATATGGTAGGCAGTACCTAATGGCTGGCCTTATACACTGTTATACATTCAGTATATTCAAAGATAATATCTTAATAAGATTACCTTCAAATAAAAGTTACTAAGAAATAATATTATTACTAAACAGCATTATTAAGGAATGAAGCATTCTGGATAAGTTAGTATTTTGTCTGAAAACTCAAACACATGTGCTGTGAAATATCCAGGGAGTAATTCTTCCTCCTGATGTAATCTAAGGAGCACTGCACTTGGACCTAGAAGCTGTAGGTCTGAACTTTAGGCCTGACACCTTCTTATTGGATAAATTTGGTAAATCTCTTAACATCATTGAGTCTGAATATCTTTATATATAAAACTGCACTAATAAAACTTGCTTCCAGATGTTACTGGTTGAGTATACAGTCAAACAAGATGATATATTATAAGGTTTTATATGCCTGGACCATTATTTACCTTGGTCATTATGACCTCTAATGGTTCAGATATTTCAGAGACCATCATAGATTGGTCTTTAGTCTAAGACAGAGGAAGTCAGGTCCAGTCCTTCTCCATCCCTGCCACCTCTCAAGAGGCTATAAACAACTTTAGCAACCCTGCCCTAACACGAAATCTTACATTCACGTTGGTCATTCCCAACCTACACTCATCGCAACTTAGTCTTTTGATTCTGCAACTGTGACTCAACATAGAATGATTTTAACAAACACTTTTAGATGGTTATATCCCTGCTTATTCTTCTTTCCCTAGTGTAGAATCTCCTACTGTCAGAATTTTGCTCCAGCTCTTCAAAGAATGTTATCATTTTTACTCTATTGTTCTTTTTAGACTTTAGCTGACAATAATCCTCTCAACACACTAAGTATAGAAAATTCATATTTTTAAACCAATGTATAATGTGGTATTGGTTATGTTATCATTTATTTCCTCTATTTCAGTTCTTGAAATATTAACTTAAGGACACCTATTTAGATTAAAAAAAAAAAACAAAAACAAACCTTACTGCAGAAGTGCCAACCTGTTAAGAGCTTCTCAGCCAAGCACATCTAGAGCATATCATACTTTCCTGTACCCTAGGATGGATATCTTTATATAAGGCAAAATTAATACTTCTCAAAGCATAAAAGTATCAAGAAGTTAAAAAACTAATTTTTTCATTATAATAAGATAATAGAAACTGCTGTGGAAAATTTTAGATAGTTATAATTATATATTTGATGTGTAAATTATTTTTTAGAAATAGAGAACTTTTGTAATCAAGCATTTGTAATCTATAACTGGTCTATTAATCTCAGTAACAACATTCTTTCAAAGAGACTTCATAAAAAATGTGCTGTTCAAGTTTTCTATAATGAGTTTTTTTCAAATAGAATTAAGCTAAAGGGGAAAACAGTCTTTCCCCAAAATTTTACAAAGGCAGAAAAATAGAAATCATCAGAACTTCTGAGAAATGTGTTTTAGAAACAAATTCTAATTGGACACATTCAGAAGCTAGAGGTGATTATAAAAGACAAAAGGTCATTTAATATGGAAATTGAACTTCAGAGTAGCTTGAGTTGAAAATATAAACTTAAAGTTGATTTTATACTAAAAGTATAAACTAAAAGGCTGAGGTAGAAAGCCTAAAATTCCAGAAGTTTTCAAGTTAAGCAATGTTCTAGTTATATTTGCATACACTGCATATCCATCAGACTACCATACTTGCTATGGCAATAATAAAAAGATTATTCACTCATGCCGACCCTATGCAGTGAGAAGGTAGTCTCCGCTCCCTTGTTCCTATCTTCATGCCTCCCCAAAAGGTGATTATGCTAATCTAACTGTAGAACATTAATTGGGCCGTGTTTACAACTGGAGCCATGGTTCGTTCATCTCACACCTGTTAGAATGGCTATAATCAACAGGACAAGTAATAATAAATGCTGGAGAGGACATGGAGAAAAAAAAAAACCCTTGTACGCTGCTGATGGGACTGCAGATTGGTACAGCCACTATGGAAAACAGTATGGAGGTTCCTCAAAAAACTAAGAATGGATCTACCATATGATCCAGCAATCTCTCTACTGAGTATTTACCCGAAAGACTTGAAAACTCATATCCGAAAAGATATTTGCACACCGATGTTCATAGCAGCATTATTCACCGTAGCCAGGACATGGAAGCAACCAAAGTGTCCTATGATAGATGATTGGCTAAAAAAGCTGTGGTTCATATATATAACAGAATGTTACTCAGTCATAAGAAGAGATGAAATACTGCCATTTGCAACAACATGGATGGACCTTGAAATAATCATGCTAAGTGAAATAAGCCAGACAGAAAAAGTTGAAAATCACATGATATCACTTATATGTGGGATATAAGCCTAAAAGCAACAAAGGAACATGACAAACAAACAGAGACTCACAGACACGGACAAAAGACTCGTGGTTACCAAAGGATAAGGGAAGCGGGGAGGTAGGTGGAGTAAAAGGGGTCAAATACGTGGTGACAGAATGAAATCTAACTATGGGAGGTGAACACACAGTGTAAACATATATATACCTTACTGTTAAAGTGTACAGCTGAAACTTACTGGATTTCATTAACCAATGTCACCATAAAAAAACAAAAAAGAAGTGAAAAATAATAAACTTAAAAAAATAAATTAATTAAAAAAATAAAAGTAAAGCACACATGCTCTGAGATATTTCACTCCTTCTGCCGGCATATGGCCAGTGGACATGGCAATGCCACCAACAGGCACTGTCATCATGCTTAGGCCTCTTTCTTTCTTACCACAGATGTAAACAGCTAGAGGGTAGTAAGACTGATCATATGGGTTTAATCTTTAAGGAGAACAAACTTTTACCACCCCAAAACTGTGCCTTCTGGGATATTGATTTTAAGCTGATTATTAAGAAATAAAAAATGTAGAAAGAAATTTTGCCCCTCCTCCTCTCCTGCCTAAGAGATTCAAATGGAAAAACCTGCTCCAGAAAGGGAATCTTTATGTATTTATGTATGTATGTATTTTATTCATTCATTCATTCATTCATTCATTCAGTAAATGTAATGAGGTGACGCTGGTTAATAAAATCATACAAGTTTTAAGTATACGAGTCTCTAACACATCATCTGTACATTGCATTGTGTTCCCCACCCAAAGTCAAATCTCCTTCCATCACCATATATTTGACTTCCTTTTCTCTTATCTACCTCCTCCACTCCCTCCACGGAAGATAATCTTAACATGTTCACCTTAGCATTAGATAGGATGCTCCAGGCTGAGGCCTGGTAGCTATATTGCCCCCAATATGTCCCATAGAATTAGTAGCCTGGCAAGAATTTGCCTGCTACTTGTGTTCTACTGCTCCACAGCTACCTATAAATTGCCTATTTCCTTCAAAATCTTAGACCCTTGCCTCCTTTCACCTTTTTCCATAATGGTATTTAAATCTCAAATGCCCAACGTGTTTGAGGTCTCATGTTTTATAGCGCCACTGGCATAAATCTGTAATAAACTTTGTGTGTTTTCTCTCGTTAATCTAGCTCTGTTAATTTGATTATTAGCCCAGCTAGAAGAACTTAGCAGGTGGAAGGGAAAGTATTTTTTTGCCCCTACAATATCATAGGCAGAAAAATGCACATCCTTCTAAGCTTTATCAGAACCACGTTAAGAAATATTTGTCAATAATCCCTAAACAAATATTTTAATTTTTATGTCATTTTGCCATTGCTTCTTGTGCTTCTAACAGAATTATTCTTTCTCATAATTTTTCTCATGAAAGTTTCAAATTTTTAAAAACATTTCAAGAATATTATATATATTCATACTCTCCATTCATATTCACCAATTGTTAATATTTTGCCTCATTTGTTTTAAACTCCTTTCTATGTTTCTCTCTATCTATCCTTGTCTATAAATGAATGGCTGAATGGACGGATGGATGGATGGATGGATGGATGGATGGATGGATGGATGGATGGATGGATGGACGGACGGATAGATTAACTTTAGATAGATTCAGACAGGTAATAGATAGATAGATAGATAGATAGATAGATAGATAGATAGATAGATAGATAGATAGATAGATAGATGATAGACAGATACACAAACACATACAATTATTTTTTCTGAATCACTTCAAGTTAATTGCTAACATTATGATACCTCACCCTAAACACTTCAGCATATATTTCATGAGTTGAAGGCTATTCCATGAGAGTGGCAAGAGATGAATAAAATATTACACTTTTAAAGCTGAAGAAGAATCACTTCAAAGGTCATTATATCCATTGCTGTTATTTTGCAGATTAAAAAACTGAGGCAGACAAAGGTGATTTGGTTTGCTGAAAGTGACACAGCCAGTTTGTTACAGAATTGGAACTTCTGATTCTCAAATCAGTGCTCTGGTATCTTCACCTAATAATGACTAATACATAAAAGATTGAAAAATAATATCAATTAACTCTAGATATCAATAAGCTGCAACATGCTGATTAAAATACTGTGACATTGTGCTACCTTCTTAATGATAAACTCTTAGGCAACTAGCTAGACAAATTATACCACATAATTCATGAATCCTTGTGATTAGAACATGACTCTGGGACTCAGATACATTAAAAGCACTCCAATCACAAAATTACATTGCTTCTAATATTCTTCCCATGGATGGCTTTGCTTTAGAAGTTTAGAAGGTATATACTGCTGGTAAATTTCTTCAAATAGTACCAGATATCTTCATTCTAGACAAAAGTTCTTAAAAAGTGGAAAAGTTCTTAAAAAGTAAAACCCACTGTGCTCTGTGTTTTCTATCTTTCTACACATTGAATATCTAAGAAGTTCGCAATGTTGGAAGATGTGTTGAGCATTTTAATACATTTGATAAAGATGAGACATACTTTCAGGTTTTACTGAGTCGCCATATAAACAGAGTAACATTGAGAGAGACCTTTATAGGGGCACAGAAAGAGATGACAACTTTATAGTTTTGGTTAGATGAACAAGATCATCAAAATCTAGTATGCACATGACATTTAGTTAAAATTTTCTTCAAAAATTACTTTCCATCCAAGTAATGTGTGTTTGACTTTCTATGCATAAAGAAAATATAAGGCTCCAAAGAGGAAGTTTTTTAAGTTACACTTAGATGTCTTAGGAATGATTACCCCTGCCATGATCTCCCTCACACATTCAAGGCACTTAATATAGAATGAGAATGTGACTTGAGATACCAGCTCCTGAAGAGACTTTGCTTCCTATACATAAGACCTTAGACAGTAAGTAAATGAATGATGGTGCTTATGGCTGCATTCAACTCTGGATATAAATCCATATTTAGAGAAAAAAGGTTCTGGTTGGTAAAGCACTAGTGGGGAAAGAGCTAATATATATTTCTATTTGCCAGACGGTTCTGTCAATATTGCATATTTTTAAAATAACTATATTATATTAGCAGAGTAGAGAATAAAAAAGTAATTTATCTACTTTAGTATCTTTAATGTAGAATGATGGTTACTAAGTTTCTGAGATTCATTATTCATCTAGTTACCACTGCCAAGGAGTCCTGGTCCCCCCACTTCATCCTCAAGGCATGCCTTAACTCTTTCTGGAATGTTAACCTCCACTGCTATTAACATTTACTTTAATACTCACACTTTGCATATGTCTGATAAAGGTATTTCTTAAAGCTCTATTTGTGATTATTCAAATTCCTGGATTCACATTAAAAGTCAAACAGATTCAGGCTCTGTTCTGAGATTTTTTTCCTCTATAGATAATTATTTGCCTCTATAGATAATTATTTGCCCCTAAATAAATAAAGGTAAATTATTAATTTTCAGAATATTAATATTTAGAATGAAAGAATATTTTGGCTCCAAATATACCACTAAACAAAAAATATTTTACGATGCTGACTCAGTAAAAGAAATGATCTGATTTACCGAACTTGATCTATAAGAAAAAAAGTAGATATAACAGTAATAGTAGTTATTTTCTTCTGCATGGAACTGCCTTCTTTCTTTCCTTCCTTGCCCTTCCTTTCCTTTCCTCTCTTTCAACAAATAGCACTGACTCTTCTATAGTCAGTGGAATGGGATTATAGCAATAAAAAAAGAGACAACATTCTACACTTATGAAACTTACATCCTACCGTGGAACATGGACAATAAGCAAGTAAACAGATATACATATAAGTGACATAACTATGAGATGAAAAAAGTTTTATAAAAGAAATAAAGAAGGTAAAATGATGTGATAGAGAATAACTGGTAGAGCTCAACTTTGGTTAAGGCGATCAGGAAAGGACACTCTGAACAAATGGTATTGGAAATGTGTCTGAAGGATAAGGAGGAGCCACTCTGGAAAACTATAAACCGTGCATTCAAGGCAGAAGGAGCAGGAACAACAGTGAGAATGCAAAAGGCTTGCGTATTCCACAAAGAGCAGGCAGCCATTGTGCCAGTGGTATGCTAGTAATTATAAATGTTTAACAAACAGCTCTCTGAAAAAAAAAACGAAAAACAAAAAACAAAAAAACAGTATACTCACAGACACACATACACGTAAAACATTCATTATAAAATTTTACTTATGTAAAGGATATGTAGAAAACAATTTACAAATAATAGATATATAACATGGCTTATTATAAATTCTATATAACCAACTGACTCTCACAGAATTCTTTCATTGATTTTTTTGTAGGAAATCTTATATCTGTGTGCAATCCATGATTGCAACTGATGAATAAGTTTAGTTCTGACATGAATGTTGGCTGATATTTTCATTTATGTGACCAATTAAAATGAAAATGAAACAACACAAATGTATGTCAGAACTTCACCAAAAGTCAATGACATGAACCGCCTCTTTGATGAATCAGCTTAGTAGTTGTCAAGTAATGAAAGAATATTTCCTCAATTTATTGTTCTTCTCACAAATTGCTACAGTCATGATTTCAATTTAATCATTCTAAACATTTTCTCCCTCACTTTCTTATGTCCAAACGATAAACAAAACGATAAATCTACTGCTGGTTTAGAGCGTTTGCTAATTTATATCGTGTAAATACTCCCACCATGGACAATTTCCAGCTATTAATATTGCACCACTGAACATGGAACATACAAATACACAGTATTTCCACTATACAGATACAATAAACATAACCTCAAACACACAGATAAGAGTAAAATGTGGAAAAAATAATTAGGATATGGTAAAATTTAAGTATTTATTAACTTTGCTTTTAATATAATTTAATTGTAACTTTATTTAATTTGTATTTAATAATGGCTGTGTTTAACAGCCAGCTCAAAAAATTCCTGAAAATACAACAAACAGCACTGTGCAATATGAGCTGGAATGAGCCAATTCCATCACATCACTGAATCAGGGCTATATGATAGGTGTAGGCTTTGGGACTGCAGCTGTAAGTATTACATCTCCCCTGTTAGTACTCTATCCTGAGACCCAATCTGCTTCTCTGCCCTAACCCCACAGGGATAAGAAAAGAAGGTACCTGACCAGCCATGCCATAGTTCACAGAAAGCCACTGAAATCACATCCATCCCCAAGAGAAGAACTCCAGGATCCAAGAGACAGTTTTCCCAGTTCAGTGGTCAGAGAACAGCTTGCAGATAATTGGCACAATTTCTATATTTCTTCTTGGTACATATTCCCAAATTCCTGAAGTTAAACCGTGCTTCCTGTGATTAAACCATATAAGTGGATTTATCTCTTTCTTTGTTCTGCAAGTAGTCCACAAGCTTCTAAAGGTCAGAAATTTGTTGCTACAGTACTTGGTGTAGAACTAAATAATCTAGTTGGGTATTATGCACATAAAAGGTAATCAATAAACCCTAATAAAGAAAGTAAAAAGGTCTTGGGCAATTTTAAGTTGCTCTCCCTTCAGTACAGATCTTTGCCTCCGCTTTTATCATGAATCCTACTGTTGAAGTATCTGCAATTTTTGGTAGTTAAAAGGAACTGTGTTTCTCTCAGGTCAAGGAAAACAAATGCTTTCAGGCACATCCACTGGTGGTACTAATCCTTAAAATTAATTTTTTAGAATCCTGAGGTTTAATGCATCAATATGGCTTCTAGGCTAATTATAACAGATTCCCCTCTTTTTAATATAAATGTTTCTATACTGTAGATAACAGCAAAATATTTTAAGATTATAAAAATCTTTAAAAAATATGGATAATAAGTATATAGGCTTAAATGTAGCTTTGTTTATTCTCAAACTAGTCATATTTTTTATTCTGATAATGTATTCATGAATCTACTTATTCCATCATTTGTTGTTATAGAACTTCTAGCTCTTTCATTTACACATACACTAAATACATTTAATATAAAGACAGAATCTTGAATTATAGTGTTGTACAGTATGCACAGAATTATAGTGTTGTACAGTATGCACACTAGGTGCTGGGTAAATGCTTATGGAATGATTATGTTGTCTAAATTCCAATCCCACACCCTACATACAAAATCATTCATAGACAACATACCCTAATCACCCTGGACTATTTTACTCACAGCGAAACATACTGATGTGCTAGTTTCAGAAAAAAAAAAAATAAGAAAATACCATTTCCATCCTATGTTAGAGTAAAACACATGTTCAAATAGCACCTTATTGATTTGTTAATGATGATCCACCTTGTAGTACAGATCTACCATTGCTGCTAGGGAAGAATGCTTGCTTTATGTATTTCTCTGCTTTTAAGATTCTCCACAACCTTTAAAATTTGTCTGAAAACTATTCTAGATTTGTTTTTGATTATGATATAACTCTTAATTTCAAACAGATATGAAAATAATTGCTTATTTCAATGGCTTATTTAAAGTATTACAATTCAATAGCTTCTTTCATTCCATTCATTTTTAACATAACCTGTCACAGATGTTTTGTTTATAATGTGCATAAAGCTTATTATCCATATTTTTTAAAGATTTAGGTATTTTCTTAAAGTTTTAATGGTTATTATTAAAATAGAAAATTGGTCAAAATGTGTATGCAGCCGATTTTTCAAAACATTTTTAATAGATACATAACATTATAACAGACTCAATTTATTCATCTCCTTGGTGAGTCACCTCAAATTAGTCATATTTCATCTAGTGATAATTATAAATTTGGGAAATTAGCTACATTTCTGTGATTAATTAACTATAGTAAGTTATAAGTATGCTGAAAATGGCAAAAACTATTGAATATGAATAAAACATCTATGTGCTTGACAATCTTAAACAATGTATTTCAAACTTTAACAAATAAAATGAAATAAACATACGTAGAATGTCTATGTGTAGACAAATAAAATGTATCTGCATCTTCTTGCAATTGTTGAATGTAAAATTTTAAAATTAAAATAAGGTAATTTTTTTAGTTTTTACGTCGAAGTGACATAATTATTTTTACGAACAAAAATATTTTTATGATGGCTCTTTTTATATGGTAAAAAATTTCTAAACAATGCTTCCTTATGCCTTGATTAGTTAATATTAATAGAATATGCAGCATAGAAGTGCTAGCAAAAGTGTTTCCTTTAGAAGATTAAAAATTCCTTAAAAGTGTGAGTTCAAATGGCATTTAAATTTGAATGACTACACATTTATGTTAATACCAGCCTCATTCAGGTTTAATTATATAAATAAAACCAGGAAAACAGATCAATTAAACAATAAAAAATCAGCTTTCCTAAAATTATTACAAAATTGGAATGTCAGCCATCAAATAGAATTGAAAATACTGATATGTGCTTGTTTGCAGACAATTTTTCATGTTTAAAATAGTTTTAAGTAAAAAAAAAAAAATTGTAGCTTGTATCCATCAAACCCATGTTTGAGAGACAAACCAATATTATCAAAAAGAGTCCTTAGATTATCAGACGAAGAAATGGTTTGATGATAACATTTATTTTTTAAAAGACATTGATGTATGACAGAAATCATCCTTTTAATATATTAGTGAAATGTTGATAATATTAAAAAATTCTAGTCTATGGCCATGCCACCCTGAACAAGCCCGATCCCATCTGATCTTGGAAGCTAAGCAGGGTCGGGCCTGGTTAGTACTTAGATGAAAGACCACCTAGGAAGACCAGGTGCTGTTGGCGTAAAAACTGAAAAATAAGGGATTGTAAGCTGACAAGGTCCTTGCAACCTATGAGGTCAACCAAGGATTGCTTCGCCTAACAATACATATATTTTTATATATATTCTACCTTACCTATATATTATTCTATATATTCTCTCTATATAGAATACATTTATATTCTACCTTACCATTTTTATTTAAATCACTAGAAATGTCTTCCTATTTATTCTAACTATATTAAAATGTACTGAGTTTACCTATTTATATTAATGTAGCATATCTGCTTTATAACAGAAATTGCTTTATATCTAATTCCGGTGGTTCCTGAAGTAGTTCAGGCTCTTAGTGAAGACCCTCAGGAATAATTGTCCACACCACAAAACCATTATGCCATTCAGTATGTTTAACAAGACACATGAGTAGAATATCAATGATGCACAAAATCAGTGTTGTGATCTGTTAGGGAAATTAGCCTAGTAACTCACCAGATAATGCATGTCTCTAGATAGCACTATCTATCTAAATAGCAAATACTTGCTGTACCTTATTGATATTTATAGTAATAAACATTGGATTCTCTGATTCCGTTTTGTTTTCTGGTGTATATATACATTAGGTAAATCAACACTAAATGACATATGGCCAGTCATGAATGAAAATAATGAAATTGGAGGCAATACTTTTTAACAACTTAAAAATCACCTTCCAACACAGCAGTGATTTTTCTTGCTAGTATTTTCAAGACCTCCATCCACTCCTGTTTTAAGCTATTTTCTTTAGGACTTCATTATGTTTCTTGGGAGACTATTTCACACTCTATTAGTTACAGTCAATTTCATCGCATTATTGGAAGTATAAACACCCACAGTTCTTTGCACCTCTTGAAAGCACATTTCTTCCTTCTTGGTATTTAATAACCTATAGTCTGGCACTTGAATTAGAGAATAATTTTACCTCTTCTGCAATATGATTTTAAGTGAAGAAAATTCTATTTGTCAATTTTGAATTTCATATTATATGAAAATAAGTTTCATATCTATTTTACATCAGAAAAACTGTCCAAAACTTAGCAATTAGGCAAATAATTTGGAACACAGATTCTTTCAATATTATCAATAGAAAAAAAGCTATCCAAAGATTGTCTAGGATAATGTGTTTAGTTCACTTTATTATTTATTATTAAAGGGCCCCGATTTAATAAACTGACGTTAATTTGTACATTCTGTCCAATATAGATTAAAATAATTTGTCTGCTAGAACAGGTAACTCCAAAGATTTATGATCTATTGGATATTAAAGAGTATTATATCCAACTCAGAAATCTCATCCTAAATTTTCTTTGACAAATCACCTACAAATACACTAAGTTCTTAAGTGCTCTTTGAACAAATCATATCTCCTGGTCCCTTCACTAATTAATAAGTTAAATAAAATGTTTGATTTGTGTTTATTTTACATTTGCCTGAAAGTCATGATCTCTTTTTCAAGTTATGCTTTAAACTATGCGATGATTAAAATCTCTCCAAGAAATATGAGCAATAAGTAAAAGACAGAACCTACCCAGATTCTTGCTAAGAAATTCAAACACTGGACCAAGGCTATATTATTAGAATTGCAGCAGGAAAAGCCTGATTGAATTTATCTGCAATACATCTTACTCTTTCTTAGTCATTGTCCTTCATGTCATTTACAGTTGATACTGTGTCAAATGAATGTCTAAAATAAAATCTATTATTTCAGGAAAGTGATGAAATGTAGGAACTCATTAAAATCATTTCCATAGTCTATGGCCATGTTACCCTGAACAAGCCCAATCCCATCTGATCTCGGAAGGTAAGCAGGGTCAGGCCTGGTTAGTACTTGGATGAGAGACCACCTAAGAAGACCCAGATGCTGTAAGCATAAGAAATAAATAAAAAATAAGAGATCGTAAGCTGACAAGGTCCTTGCAATCTATGAGGTCAACCAAGGGTTGCCTCGCCTAAAAAAAAAATCATTTCCACAATAATTTATGTATATTTGATTTCAATGTGTATCACATATCAGTTCTAACTTACTTGTTATTTAATAAACCTCCAATGCAATATTCAAGAATTTGTTAACCTATATCCTCAGATAGACATTTATAAGTACACATATCAAGATGGTTTCCATTTTTTAAGAACAGCATACTAATCTCCACTTCTACAAAAAAAGTGTTTCTAATACAGCAAGGAAACATAGATTGTTGTAAACTAGGCTTGATTGGATGCCATTTGTCTGTTCGAAAATATTACTTTTTGTGGTAAGAAACAAAAAAGTGAAGAAAAGTATAAAGTATGCATTAACAGGTGGAATGAGGTAAAGAGTGAAATATAAAGCAGTAAAAAGTAGACTACACAAAGTAATTAAGTTGATAATTATGTCCAATACTTGCCACAAATATAGCAAACATAAAATTGTACTGAGCTCCAGAAGCAAATGTGAAGTGTTGAAAACTGAAAAGTATCACTTGCCCTGAACTCATCAAAGTAAAATTAGAAATATCCATTCATAGCATTAGAAATATTTACCAATATATCTTATTTTGCCTAGAATTAGTTGCTCAGGTGCTCAAAATTTGCCCAGATATTAATTGATGACTTAAACATTATTTTTAGACCCCCTCAGTAAAATTGTATACATTTAGATTGTTTGAGATTGAAAAAAATTAAAGAAAGACTATTTATTTGACTTTTGCCTGGATGCTGCTTCAGAGAAATCATTTCCAGATGCCTGGAGACATAAAATACACTAAAGGATATTATCTTAATTCCATTTTAGAGGTAGATGGATCAGAAGTAAATAAAAGCCATTTCCTTCAGCCAGTTTCCCAATGCCAACTGGCCGGCCAACCCACAAAAATGAGTCTCATAATTAATAAGCCTTTTAGAAATAAGTCAACAAATAAGGCTCTCGCTCACTCTCAATTCTCCAAATATATTGGATTTCTGTGACTAAAATATCTAGCTAGCTGGTTTAATTGCATTTTAGGTCCTCAATTATCTCATGCAGATGATTTAATACAGAAATGATATTCTTCTCCAAGCAACATAAATGCATTAGAAATGTTCTAATTCTTCTCCAAGTAACATAAATGCAACTGAACAAAAATTTTCCTAGAAATGCTTGAAAAACTCTTTTTCTCTGTGTGCTACAAATATCAGATGTACCATGAATTGTTTGATAGTATTAGATATTAGGGAACAAGGTTAATTTCATGCAAACTATGATTATAAAAAAATGTGAAGAGAAATCAAAGTTTAACGGAGTTGAAAATTATATAAAACTAGAAAAGATCTTAAGCCTAAGAGTTTATGAGTACTCTATAAAAATAATACCCATCTTCTTTTCTTGATAAGCTTAATTTTTAATAAATTTCTTAGTAGAAAGTAGCATATACACAGAATTATACTCAAATTTTATGTGCAGAGTTCAAAGGGTTATCACAAACATACAATTGTGAGTACCACCAAAGTCAAGAAAAATATCATTAATACCACACCTTTCATGCCACTTTACAATCACTACTTATCATTCCTCTCCAAAGACAAACATTACCCTGAAGTATAATAGTCTTGATTAATTTTCCTGTTTTTGAACTTCAAATAAATGGAAGCATACAAATTGTATTTTGGGTCTGGTTTCTTTCTCTCAACATGTGTTTATGGAATCATCTATACTATTGTCACCACTAGTTATTTCATTTTTATTGTTATATAGTATGTGGATATATGAATACAGCACACTTTATCCATTCTATTATTGATGGGTATTTCATAGGTTTTATCTGGGAGTCTATTAAAAACAATGCTGCTCTGAACATTTTCATACATATCCTTTGATACACATGCACACATTTCTGTCAGGAATATATTTAGGAATGGAATTCTTAGGTTATAGAATATACATGTGTTAAAATTTAGAAGAGACTACTAAGTAGTTTTCCAAAATGATTTAACAATTTATAATCCTATCAGAAATGGGATCGTTCCACATGATTGGAAGATCTTGATATTATCAGTATTTTAAAAGTAAGCCATTATGGTTGATACATGGGATATTATATTGAGGTTACACTTCCCTGATAAATAATGACAGTAAGTGTCCTCTAATGTATTTATTGGCCATGTGAATATCTTCTTTTGTGAAGAGCTAGATCAGTCCTCTCATGTATTTTTCTAACATCTGTCTCAATTTTATTTATTTGTAGGAGATCTTTATAAATTGGACTTGAAATCTTTGACTGCTATTGCAAATATATTCATCTACTCAGTGGCTTGACTTTTTGCTATCTTATGTTATTTGATAAATAGAATTTCTTAATTTTAATAAAATATTACTAATAGTTTATTTTTAGTGTTTATATCCTATTTTATAATCTTTCATTTGAAAAATCTCTATTATCTTCAAGAAGCTTTATTTTTTACCATTAATATTTAGATATATAATCTACCTGAAGTTGAATTTTGTGTATAGTGTCAAGCAGTGATTGAGGATTTCCCCCTTTTTTGTATATACATTTGGTCTAGCACTATTCACTGAGATAAACCATCTTTTCCTTAACATTCTTCAGTTACATCTTTATTATAAATCAAGAATCACTGTATATGTCTGTATCTGTTCCTGGACTCTGTTCTAATAGACCATTTATTGTTGTGCCAATTTTGCATTTAGCTTGAAAATACATATTGATATCCATATTTGTTCTATTTTAGGATGGTTCTAATTATTCTTTTTAAATTTTAATACAAATTTAGCCAAAGTGCAAATTTTCATAAACATACATGATCACAAGTGTGTAGCAAGAAAAGCAGGTAACTGCATATGAATTTATTTAAAAAGAGCCAGAAAGTTTAAAAGAGTATATATTGCCATCCCTATGCCTTATTTAACAGATAAGTTCCAATGACAGGCAACAAGCATCAAAAACAGATCACCTCATTTGGTTCCTTTATTCTCTGGTGAAAAATAAATATTCATGCCCATCACCTTGATCTGTTTCTCATCCATCCTTAGTGAATAACACTAAGTCCAAAGAGCACAAGTCCAAAGAGCAACATCAGATACACCAGATCCAGATTTTGGTCCTAAATTTGTCATTCCGAAATGTATAACTTGACAATTAATTGAATCTCAATGGATTTCATTTTTCTCGACAGTAAAATTAATGAGGTCAATTTCATATTTTCTAAAACCATTTACTTCTGTAAAATATATATATATTCCTTTAAAAGAATTGTTGGCTTTCTTTTAAAGATTTTGTGTTTAAGAGTTGCTGAATAAGGAGTTTCACTTCTTAGGATACTGAAACACACAAAAGAACAATGCTCCCATTCTAAAAAAAAATAAAAGTGTGAGTAAACCACAACATTCAGGAGGTAGATGTCTTCAGCTTAGGTACAGGCTCAAGTCACTGAAGCACCAAAACAATTAATCAATCCAAAAGATGGTGGATGGCGGTAGTGCTATAATGCCATCATTTACTCTTGTCTCTTCACAACTTTTTATCTTGCTAATGAGAAACTACATCCAATTAGCCAAAATAAACAAGTGGAACTACATCAAACCACAAAGTTCTGCACAGCAAAGGAAACTATCAACAAATGAAAAGACAACCTACTGAATAGGAGAAGGTATTTTCAAATCATATTGGATAAAGGATTAATATTTTAAATATATAAAGAACTCATGCAACTCAACGGCAAAAAAAAATCCAATTAAAAAATGGGCAGTAGATCTGTATGGGCACTTATACAAAGAAGACATAGATATGGCCAACATGTACATAAAATGATGCTCAGCATCACTAATCATCAATTCAAAACACAGTGAAATATCACTGTGCACATGTTAGCATGACTATTATTAAAAAGTAAAGAAATGACAAGTGTTGGTGAGAATATGGAGAAAGAAAACCCTTGTGTATGGTTATGGGAATGTAAGTTGGTGCAGCTACTATGAAAAAAAGTATGGAGGTTTCTCAAGAAATTATAAATGGAACTACCATATGATCTCAGAATTCCATCTCTGAGTACTTATAAAAAGAAAACAAAAACACTAACTTGAAAAGACTCCCATGGTCGTAGTAAAATTACTTAACAATAACCAAGATATAGAAACAAGTATCCATTGGTAGATGAATGGAAAAAGAAAATGTGAGATACAGACATATGCACGCACACGCGTGTGCGCACACCCACACACAGAGGAATGTTATTCAGTCATAAAAAGGAGTAAAATCTTGACATTTGCAAAGACATGGATGGATCTTAAGAGCATTATGCTAAGTGAAATAAGTCAGACAGACAAAGACAAATACCCATTTATATGTTCAATCTAAAACTAAAACAATAAAACTGAGCTCTTAGATACAAAGAACAGATTGGTGGTTGCCAGAGGCAATGGGTTTGGGGACGGAGAAATGGATAAAGGGAATCAAAGGGTACAAGCTTTCAGTTATAAAATAAATAAGTCATAACAGAATTAACGGTGTAATTTGCAGTATGGTGAATGTAGTTCTTAACACTATATTGCATATTCGAAAGTTGCTAAGAGACTAGATCTTAAAAGTTCTGATCACAAGAAAAAATTTTGTAACTATATATGGTGACAGATGTTAACTAGGCTTATTGTGGTGATCATTCTCAAATGTATACAAATATTGAATCATTGTATTGTACACTTGAAACTCATATAATACACATGTCAATTATACCTCAATGAAAAAAACACTACATCCAATTAATCTCGACCGAAGACATTCATATCTGAAAAACAAAGATAAAAGTTGGTAGTCTCTTAAAGGCATATGAAAATTCATATGTGTAGGGAAAAATAATCTAACAAGTATTTGAGTAAAATAAATTAATATCCAAATGTGTTTTTAAGAACTGTGTTTAAGTACATATTAAATAAGATATTTGCAAAAATGCAATTCAATGTTTTTAGAAATGTTTAATTTATTTCTGTTATTGAGAGTGGTTTTAAATTTCAGAGAATATTATTTTAACAAGACTATTTAAAAACATTGATAAAAACATTTTAAAAATCACATGGAGAGTACTTATTCACTGAAACAATTGATCATATTTGTTATGGCTTTACTGTTCTTTCTGTATAACTATATTGATTACCATCTCTGAGACTATCCACAAGGCTTTGATGAAGTGCATACTAAATATGCTACAATAATTGTTTGAAGGTTCTGTCAAATATCACTGTGTTTACTATACCACGCATCATCAATGTTATGATTTGTAGTAATAAAGTTATGCTATGCAATTTTTTTTGGAACATGCAGCATATGGTACCAGATGCCAAGGGCATACTAATTAATGAAAAATTTAGCACATAGGTATTAGATCACTGTAATGCATTTGCAGCGAAGGCTTAAGGTATAACCCACAAAGCAATTTGAAATGTTAAGATTAATGTTACAGAAAATTTAATATCCTTAACAGTAATATACAAACACAGTACTCAAATATATACTTAAGCAATAAGAATATAGAAAGTGTGCTATCTTTCCCTTTTAAATAGGAATTATGCTGAGAAAAAAACTGAACCTCACACCCTTTATCAAACATCTTTATCAAAAATATTTTTTGCATTTACTGATACTCTCAAGAATATAAGTAAGTAATAGAAACTGGTTGACAGCCAAAAGCCCTCCCAATCTTTCCTTCCTGCTGATATCAAGCAGTCTTAATAACTAGCCAAATTACACAGTTCAAGTTTTTATAATAAAAATGCTACCCTTTTACATTTCTATAGACTTTACATTTTTACAAATTATTTTGTGACGTAAAAGTTAACAGCATGAGTTCTGGAGACAGACTGAACAAATTCTCAAAGACAAGTTCCAAGTTTAGAACTTGTGATCTTTATGACCCTGGGAAAGTTATTGAAACTCTAATAGTTACAGTTTTCACTTTCGGTAGAAATTATTACAGTATTTACTTCAAAGAGCTGTTGGGAGATTAATTGAGACAACCTGTGTGAAGCAGTTATCACTGTGCCTGACCCATAAAAAACATTCAATAAATATAATAAATGATAATAATTATATAATTAAATTACTCTCCCAACAACTCAATGATGTAGTTATTACATTCATGATTACTGCAGATGAAAAAATTTGAATAAAGAATTTAAATGTTTTTCCAAAGGTTATGAAGTTGCAGAGTTGAAAATTGAAGCCAAGACCCCAAGCTCCAAATCTAGAGTTCCTCACTAGTTGATAAAGAGATAGACAAAAATGACTTATGTTTATTTGATGGAATATGTCAGATTCTTGGGACTATTTTATGTTTAGTGATTATTTTCAGCCTTAATTTTATGCTATTTAAGCATAACTAACACATTATCGTAAGAATAAACACTTCAAAATTCTTTCTGAATTGTCCGCAAATTGTAAATTCAGATGTACCACATTGCTGCATGAAAGCTGGGGGAAGACAGCTTCAGCTACATGCCCCATCTCATGGTAAATGTTCAAGTCATGATATGTACTTGAAGAAACTTGAGTAAACATGTTTGAGTAATCAGTGTTGCAAAATGCAAACCATTCTAAATAAAACTAAACACTACGACTATACACTTTAACCTCTAATCCTTCACTTTTGTAGGCCAATTCTTTGGACTGAAAAATACAAATCTTCTCCCACTTCGAAAACTGAAAACAATCAAAAACGCTGCAAGAAAACAAAAGTTTATCCATGTTAGTTTTCTAGGAGAACCCCTCCCTATAGTTTGTAAGCAGCCTTGAATCTCTCGACTTCCTTAGCTGTCAACCTCATCTCTCACTTTACATGCTCTTTCTCTATGCCCTTCAAAAATTTTAAACCCACAATTTCAGAAAAATAAAAGACATCTCCATGGGAATGTTGAAATCACCAGTGCTACCCACAGAGGAAAAATTGCTTGCTGACGCAGGTTAAGGATTATTCTGAGAACTGTCTGGCAAATTGAAAGAATGAAGCCTAAGTGACCTACATCAAATGAGATATTAAAATATGTTTAATATACAAATCCAAAAGCATGACCACTAATAGAAATAAAACCATGTCATCCTTGTTAAAAACATGAAAATCATTAGCAGACTCCTTGACAATCCTATAAAAGTAAATTGAATCTAAAGAAGCAAATCTAATTTTGAAGGGGTATTACCGATGCTAAGACTCTTTTCTGAATGTATTTTTTAGCTCGCGTGCATAAAATTTTTTTTCTTTTCCTATCTCCCTCCTCTACATTTTATTTTCTCTCATGTTTTGTGTAAAATATAAGATTATTTTATAAAACATTTTATATGCCAATTAATCTATGAGTTGTCTAGACTGAATTCATGAAAAAAAAATCTGAATTATATGTTTTCAGAATATGAGACTCCTGATATTTTTTGTCTCTATATAGTAGTCATCAAAATGGGAAATTTGGATAGGCTCTGAGAACAGTCATAGAAATAGTGATTGTCAATAAATTAATCATAAAGGTTTAAAAAACTAAAAGTAATCATTCTAAGGAGAATACAATTGACTTAGAATATCTCTAAATAAACAATGGGTGTATTAGCCAGGACTTACATTCAGTTGAGGAGGAAAAACAAAATGAGCTTTCTTAGATGTTCCATCAGACTTTTGTTTTCCAGCTTTATTGAGACATAACTGACAACAATGTAGTAGTTTTGGTATATAACATAATGATTTTGATATATGATATACTGTGAAATGATTACCACAATGTTTAGTTAACACATCCACAGCCTCACAGTTACAATTTTACTTTTCTTGAGACAAGACCTTTAAGATCTAATCTCTTAGTAATTTTCTGATATACAATACAGTACTATTAACTACAGTCATTATGCTGTGTATTACACTCCCAAGATTTATTTATCTTATAAATGGAAGTCATCAGACTTTTACTTATATCTCATGCAAACCCTATTTATGGAAGAGAAACTGAGAGTCATAGTTGTTTACTGGGCATATTGCCATCCCCCAAAATACAGGCGTTCTGTTACTGAGAGAAAATGGTTAGCAGCCTCTTTCACAGGTTTTTAAACTAAAGCTACCAATTGTCATGGAGCTTTGTCATGAACAAGATAAGTCGATAATGAGAAGCATTAGATATTTCATTTACTTTAAAGGAATCTATAGAATTTCCATTCTGGAAGCTTTAAAATTAGAACTTTTAGTAGATATGAAATTTCTTTAATTAAATTTATTTCCTCAGACATTTAATATATTAAATTAATATATCAAATGTACAAAAGAATTAATCTCTATTGGCAAGAAAGCAAATAGCATATTATAAGGCAGAGTGGAATAAGGCTAAATAACAATAAGTAATTATCTTTGATCAAAAAAAGCTGTTCTGCCTGAGGAAATTAAAAAAAAAAAAGTTACACAATGAAAATGCACTTGGAGCTAAGTATTTACATAAGTTTAATAACTTTTTTTAGAGAATATATTTTTTTGCTTGACAAACTGACCCATTAGGTGATTTCAGTCTATTTTAAAGGCCTCTTCTTTACTCTTGACCATTCCTCAATCTAATATGACGAGCTCTCTACTCCCACTGTCCTACGCTCAGTGCTCAGTAATTCAGTTCATTTCAGTATATATTTATTAAAACACTTGAGGATCATCTGATAAAAAGTCCAATGAATATTTCTACTTATACTCTTTCTCTTCAACATATAGTACTATTAATTATCTTGTATTTTCATTCTTTATTCTTTCATTCTACAATTATTTACTGAATGTCTGAAAATTGTTGGGTCTGAGTAGCATTCCACAGTATGACTTTTGCTGATAGCATTCTTGTGATGTCATCTAACATGTTCCTCTGTTTCCTGTATTTTCTGGAACTTGATACTTACATACAGAGGTAGCATAGATCTAGATTTATTATTTTTTGTTAAGGATATTTCATATATAGCAGTGTACACATCCACCACACAGCACATAACTGGCTGTTCTCTGTTTGTCTGTGTGTGATTAAGAGTAGTCATTGGTGCTCAATACCAATATACATTATTTCTGCAAGAGTGCAAAATGGTGATTGTCTGCCTAATTCTATCACATTTCCTACACACTTTATCTGAAATATTTCTGTAAAGGTGAACTTATCAATTATTTGGTGCAGATAGTATAGAAAAGGCAGAGTAAGTGCTTGATGCCCTTTTGTTTGCAAGCATTCACGTTTGTTCCTTAGCATTCTCCATATCATGAACAAGTTAATTTTTTGAGTCATTCTAAAACTCTTATATGGAAACATATTTGATGTGTTTCCAACCCATTTATTATCTTTGATGCCCATTTTTAGGTAATAGGGAGCCTCTACATTTTGGCACTTTTCTTGTGACATAACACACTATAGTTTGTTTTGCCAGTTTAAGAATTTCATTTACATGAAATCACAAAGTGTGTAATCTTTTGAGTCTGAATTGTTTCTACTCACCAGAATGTCTATGAGATGCATCCAATTTGTTGAGCATATCAACAGTTCATTTGGTTTTATAATAGAGATATATTCCACTGTATGAATGTAAAGCAACTTATGTATTCAATCACTGGTTGATGGACACTTTGATAATTCCAGTTTGAGATGGTTGTGAATAATTTTGCTGCTCTGCTATGATCAAGGACATGCCTTTTTTTATGGATATTTGTGTTCAATTCCCTTGAGCAAATAACTAGGAATCACTCACTCATAAAATAAGCAAGTCTGTAACTTGCCAAGAGCTAACAAACTTTTCTCCAAAGAAGTTTTACTTTTTTATAATACCAACAGCCATGTATGAGATTTACAGTCACTCTTTCTCATGTGTACATGGCACCACCAGCCTTTAAATTTTAGCTATTTAAGAGAGTGTAAAATGCTAGCTCATGATTTTAATTTTTATTCCTCTGATGACTAATGATATTGAGCATCTTTTCATGTGATTATTGGCCATTTATCTTCCTTTGGCAGTGTCTATTCTAATCTCATACATTTTTTATTTGGATGTTTGCCTCTTTATTGAATTGTAAGTTATTTACATATTCTCCATACAAGTGTGTGTATATATGCATATATGTATATACAAATATATATTTGAATATACATAATCAAAGGAAATATATATTCAAAATATTGAAGATATAAAAAAAAAACACCATCAACAACCTGTCCTGATATTTGCTGTTATCAATTTGTAATAGCTATCTATATTTCCTATATACTCTTTGTCTTGAATACCGTATTATCTGGTATTAATACATAGCCACTCAAGATTTCTTATGGTTAGTGTTTGCATTATATATATTTTTCACACTTCTATCTCAAATTTTCTGTCTTTATATTTATAGTGCTTTTCTTCCATACTTAAAGTTGAGGCTTGCTTTATATCCAGTCTTCAAATCTTGAACATTTAAATGTAGTGTTTAGACTATTTTCATTTGATGTATTATTGATATGGTTGGTTTTGACTTAACCAAATTGTTATGTTTTATTTGTCACATCTGTTCTTTATTCCTCCCCTCTCTTTTCCTGTCCTCTTTTGGATTTATTTTACCTACACTACTAGAAAACTGAGTCATTTTGGTCAAAAGTGTGTTTAAGTCTTCTTTTCAAACTTCTGCCTGCTTGTTTTTATGTTATTGAAAGCGGAGTGTTATAATGTCCAATAACAATTATAGAAACTATGTATTCGTCTACTTCTCTTTTGAGTTGTGCTTTTTATTTTCCCCATGTATTTTGGAACACTACATCTCTGATAAATTGACTCCTTTATTCTTATATAATGTCCCTCTTCATGTTTGGCAATATGCCTTGTTTTGAAGTACATTTCATCTGATATCAGTATACCTAATATACATATCAGTTTCTTTACGTTTATTGTTTGCCTAGTATTTCTATTTGACTCTTTTAAGTTTGTTGATATGTTTGATCACATTCTGTCCTATTGTATTTCTTTATGTAGTTTGTTTTATTTTCTGTCTTTTAATGCCTTTTTTATTTGCTGTTTTTATGGGAATATATTTTTTTCTTATATAAAAAGGTATGTATTTTTCTTCCAGTTTTTATGCTTATATCTAGCTTCCATATAGTACCCTTACTCCCTTCTATTTCAGATATTCTATATTAGTTCCCTACTCTAAGCAATATGAAAATTAACTAGTAATCCTTCTATTCTCTATTTTAGGCTTCTAATCTGTACTAATATTCTTTTACCTTCTGTCAGTTCCTATGAGGTAGTAAGTGAACCTATTCTACTTTCCATTCACTGTCTGCATCGCCTCTCATTTTTTAATAGTTGCACTATGGTTTTATTTTTAAGTACTTATAAATTTGTTATATTTGCATGTGCTCTTTTTTTCCTATACTATTTCCCTCATATCCATGTTAGTCTTCATTCTACAGGTTAACGTATACTCAATAGTATCAGAATTTATATAGATGCTCTCCAGTCATTTTGGTTGTCTAAAGTTCACTGTCTAGTAAATTTTAAAGGCAGGTTTTATAAAATCAACATTTCTTCATTTTCCTTCCTTTGATATCTTTAAAAATGTTTTGCCATTTTCTTCTATCACATTTTATTAAAAAGTCTGATAAATGCATATCTTTCTCTTATAAATGACAGGCTTTTTGCTTCATTGTCAATGTATTTTTTTAAAACTTAAAGGTTTTACTTGAGTATATCACAAATTTGGTTGTTATTGCTTTCCACTAGTGCATCATTCTTTTAATTATATAGGTTTAATTTTTTTTTTACATTAAAAAAGTTTTTCTTTCAATTAGAATTGACACTCAATATTATTTTATACTAGTTTCAGGAGAATAGCACAGTGGTTAGACATTATATAATTTACGAAGTGATCCCCCTAATTAGTCTAGTACTCACCTGGCACCATACATAGTTATTATAATATCATTAACTATACTCCCTATGTTGTATTTCACATTTCTGTGACTATTTTGTAACTACAAGTTTGTACTTCTTAATCCCTTCACCTTCTTCACCAGCCTCCCAAATCCCCTTCTACCTGGCAATCACCAGTTTGATCTCTTATCTAGGAGTCTGTTTCTGTTTCATTTGTTCGTTTATTATGTTCTTTAGATTCCACATAGAAGTGAAATCATATGGTATTTGTCTTTCTCTATTTCACTCAGCATAATATCATCTAGGTTCATCAATGTCCTTGCAAATGGTAAGATATCATTTTTTTGGCTGAGTAATATTTCATTGTATATATGTACCACAACTTCTTTATTCAATCATCAATTGTGGGTATTAGGTTGCTTCCATATCTTGGCTATTGTAAATAGCACTGCAGTGATCATAGGGGTGCATACATCTTTTTGAATTAGTGTTTTAGTTTTTTTGGATAAATACCCAGAAGTGAAATTGCTGGGTCAAAAGGTAGTTCTATTTTTAATTTTTTGAAAAATCTCTAAAGTGTTTTGCATAGTGACTGTACTAATTTGAAATCCCATCAATAGTGCACAAGGGTTCCTTTTTCTCCACATCATTACCAACACTTGTATTTTGATTTATTGATGGTAGCCATTCTGACAGGTGTGAGGTGACATCTCCTTGTGGTTTTAATTTGTATTTCTCTGATAGTGACACTGAGCATGCTTTTATATATCTATTGGCCATCTGTATGTCCTCTTTGAAGAAATGCCTACTCGGGGCCTTTGCCCATTTTTTAATTGGGTTGTTTGTTTTATTGGTGTTGATTTGTATGAATCTATAAATTTTAGATATTAGCCCCTTACCAGATATATCATTGGCAAATATCTTCTCCCATTCAGCAAGCTGTCTTTTTGTTTTGTTGATGGTTTCTTTCGCTGTGAAAAAACTTTAGTTTGCTGTAGTCCCATTTGTTTATTTTTTCGTTTCCTTTGCCTGGGGAGATATATAAAAAAAATACATTACTAAGAGCAATGTCAGAGAGTTCACTCTCTATGATTTCTTCTAGGAGTTTTATGGTTTCAGGTCTTACATTCTCTTTAATCCATTTTGAGTTTATTCTTGTATATGGCGTAAAAAGGTGGTCTAGTTTCATTTTTTGTTTTTTGTTTTTTTGCATGTATCTTCCAGTTTTCCCAATACCATTTATTGAATAAATTGTCTTTACCTCTTGTATATTTTTGCTTCCTTTGTCATAGATTAAATGACCATATATGTGTAGATTTATTTCCGGGTTCTCTATTCTCTTCCATCAATCTATATGGCTATATTTATGCCAGTATAATGTTGTTTTTATTAATATAGCCTGTAGCATAGTTTGATATCAAGTAGCTCGATACCTCTAACTTTGTTCTTTCTCAATATTGCTGTGACTATTCAAGGTCTTTCATGGTTTCATATAAGTTTTAGGATCATTCGTTCTAAATCTGTGAAAAAATGTCCTTGGTATTTTGATAGGGATTGCATTGAACCTGTAGATTGCTTTGGGTAGAACGGACATTTTAACGATGTTGATTCTTCCCATACATGAGTATGGTATATGCTTCCATTTATTTGTATCTTTTTCAATTTCTTTTTTCAGTGACATAATTTTCTCAGTACAGGTCTTTTACTACTGTGGTTACATTTATTCCCAGGTATTTTATTTTTTTGATGCAATTGTAAATGTGATTTTTTCTTAATTTCTCTGATAGTTCATTACTGGTATATAGAAATGCAACTGATTTCTGAATATTAATTTTCTATCCTACTTTACTGAATTCATTAATCAGTTCTAACAGTTTTTTGGTGAAATCGTTAGGGTTCTCTAAATATAGTATCTTGATCTCTGCAAATAATGACAGTTTTACTTGTTCCTTTACAATTTAGTTGCCTTTTATTTTATTTGTTTATCTTGTCTGATAGCTGTGGTCAGAACTTCCAATAATATGTTGAATAAAAGTAGTGAAAGTGGACAACCTTGTCCTGTTCATGATCTTTGGCAAAACACTTTTATCCTTTCCACATTAAGTATAATGTTAGCTGTAGGTCTGTCACATATGGCCTTTATTATGTTGAAGCCTGTTCTTTCTAGTCTCACTTTGCTGAGAGCTTTTATCATAAATGGATGCTGGAGTATGTCAAATGCTTTCCTGTATCTATTGATAGGATCATATCATTTTTATCTTTCAATTTGTTAGTGTGGTGTATCATATTAATTGATTTGTGGATATTAACCAACCTTGCATCCCAAGAATAAATCCCACTTGATCACGGTATATGATCTTTTTTTATGTATTGCTGAATTCGGTTTGCATCTATGTTCACCAAGGGTATCGACTTATAATTTTCTTTTTTTGTAAAGTCTTTGCCTTGTTTTAAAATCAGAGTAATGGTGGCCTCATAAAATGAGATTGGAAGCTTCCCCTCCTCTTGAATTTTTTGGAATAGTTTGGGAATGGGTATTAATTCTTTGAATAGTCGGTGAAATCCACCTGTGAAGCCATCCGTTCCAGGAGTTTAGTTTGTTGGGAGTGTTTTGATTACTGATTTGATTTTGTTAATAGTAATTTGTCAGTCCAGATTTTCTGTTTCTTCTTGACTCAGTGTTGGAAGATTGTATGTTTCTAGATTGTGTCCATTTCTTCAATACTTTTTATTGCAGAAATTTTTTTTCTTGAATTAAAAGTTTTAGAATTTGTTTTGTCCAATTGTTTAAGTTCTTATAGCAGAAATCATTTTATCCATGTTTTATGTTTTTTTCTAATCTTCTGTATCTATCACTTACTCATTAATACCTTTTCTCCAATTCTTTAAAAATTTCTGCATATTCCATTTTGTATTTATCTTAAAGCATCATCCAAGGTATTTATTTGCCCTTTTGTGAATTCTAGTTATACCTACTTTCCCAAATAATTTTACATTTTATTTTTAAATCTTCTACAAGTTATATCAAATAACTTAAGAAACTTTCCTTTTCTCTAAACATCTCTTTTATCTTTTACAGTTTCATTGTCTTAAATTATTTTAGCATCATTATTTATAAAAATCTTATTCTGATCATTATCTTTTCTTTTTAATTTTTAATGGGATTGTACTGTAATCCTTTTATGTTGTTTATATTTTAGCAAAATAGGTTTCCTGTACTAATAACAGAGGAAGGTGGGTCAGAATAGCTTTCCGATATTTATGATTTTGATCTTTAGCATTTTGGGGATCTGCCTCCTTTGCTCCTTTGTTTCACCTTTTCTGGATGTTCTTTCTTTTGTTCCTATTCTTAAGTCAGACTCCAGTCAGTAGTTATCTCATATTGTCAGTCTTGGTACTGGGAAAGAGTTAGTTAGTTTAAACATTTACTTGTCCAGTCTGACCCATGATAACTAACCTTTCTGCAGCCCTTCTATATTCACTCCCGAATTAAAGCTTTGGAACTACCTTCTCAATTTGGCCACTGAAATTCCCATGCTAACTGGGATTCTAGGGTACGTTTTGGCCACTGATTTGGCCACTGAAATTCCCATGCTAACTGGGATTCTAGGGTACGTTTTGTGATGTTGATTAAATGCATAGGTCTTCCTGCTATAAAGGCCATCAGAAGCCACTCTTATTTACTGCTTCCTTCTACATGGCTGTTAATACCAAACATGACCTGTTGCTCTCAGCAAGCTGGATGAAATGCTTATATTTTGAATTTTTTGAGATTCGAATTTTTTGTAGATATTTAATATGTATTTTCAAATGTTATTAGCTTAGTACTGTTGTTTTGTTTTGTTTTGTTTTGTGAGAGTGCCAAATTGATACCCTAGCTGATATGTTATCCAAAATGCTTTTGTCTGTATATCTGTATAAATCTAATGCCGCCACATCTATATGCCCCTTGTTTTATACTCTTCTTTGATTTCTGTCATAATTTTCTTCTCACTAACATTGAGTGTATGCTAAGGTGTATGTTAAGGGAGAGGCTTGTTAGTATTGGTGAAAGGTAGGCAGGATTAATAAGGGAAGTCATCACTTTAGTATCTGTATTCATATCTTAATTATTTCTACCACAGTATATATATCAAAAGAGAAAGCATATAGGTTATGCTCCCCCTTGGAGACAGAAAATGTGGCACTAAAGGGAAATGCCATTTTTATTCAAAATCCAAGTGCACATCAAGTTAACTATTAAGGATACACTCATGTCTTTTGATCCTCACTGTCCCTTATTGCTTTTTTTGTGGCAATTGGCAGCGAGCCAATTTCTAATTTTGTGAAAAAGAAATAAATTTCACTCTTAAAATATCCATTAGTTTTAAAATACAGTATATGTTTGTATTTTATTTCATGTTAAAATTTCACCTGAAGGACCTAGTCACAAAACATTAAATATTTTATTGCACTTTTAAAAATAACACAGTTGCTAATAATCTCCCTAACATTTCACAATGTCATGTTGTATTCATAGCCTCCAAAGCCAGATGAGAAAGGAGCAAATTCTTTGATTTAAAAAGAATGAAAAACAAACTCCATTAAACTTGGTTCATAAGTAGATGTGACATTTCCATTGTTGAAGATATTTTTTCAATTTATAGAATCATCACGAATGAGGGTCACAAAAACATTTACTTTTACAGACACCTTTACAGAAAAGGTTAAGGTTGTATCAGTCAGTTCAGAATGCCATTAGTCTGAGGAGAGGAAAACGTGTTTCACATAGTGATATCTTTGTCATCCCCCACAACTGTGTTTTTCCCCTGCTCATTATTTGTGTTTTGTATGTTCTGTAAGCTGGCCTCGTCTCCTTCACTACTATTCACTCTTTACCAGTAATGAGACATCTCTGAGGAGCTGAGGCTAGGTAGCTAAGCAGATTAACAAATATGACATTAGTGGGTTTCACTTACATTAGTAAGACAAACAATTGAAAAATCTATTACACTTAGAAATCAAATGATGAGCAAGTTTTGGGTTTGTACTCTAGCTATAGGTCATTTAAATCAAATGAGAAGGAATCACTTCTGAGAGATTCTATAGCCCATAAAATTTTGGTATTTCTATTTTGGACTTCCCATATTAATTTAGAAAACAAGATGAAAAGAAAAACAAAGTCTTTTCTGGTGTCTCCAATCACCCCTAATAAATAGAATGTAGTCTCTTGGCATTTTTATGAAAGATATGAATAAAAATACTTCAATGATTCCATAAAATATTGTCTTGCAGTTCTTTAATCAGTATTATCCTTAAACAAGAAGTACGATAAACACATAATGACCACATTTAATAATAACCTCTCAACGTAGCCATATCTGAATTAAAAATCAAAGTCAGAATTTGTGAGTTGTACAGCAACCTTTTATTTATATAAAACTTTTCAAACAGTTTCCCATCAATTACTACACCAAAGCAAACTTGTAATGGAAAGAATTATCATCCATACCATACAGATGTGAAAACTGAGGCAGTGCACAATCACTTTGTGAAGTTCAGTAATAATCAACTTGGTGAAAATGCAGCCCCTGTTTGTCCCCTCCACCACATTGCTGATATAAGTAAATCACTCTTATCCACACACATTAAGGAGCAAAGACACGTACCTCAGGCTTTCAGGACTCAGCAGGGGTCTGTGACCTTCTGCCCAATCTGCTGCCTTTGTCTCTTTATAACATTATCTATAAATCCCTCATGTTTTCAGATTGCATCAGGATGGATAGCTAAATAAGATAATGCATTCTCCTTTTCTTTTCCTCAGAACATTTTATGAGTCTTGAGAACTGGAAAGCATTTTGCAAATGAATGTTTTGGCAGACAGAAGGGTGGAGATTGCCTAATCAGAGGAATTGAGGATCTGTAGGCTCAACACTAAAGTTTTAATGACAGTGTCTCACTGAGGTCACTGATCTGATTACAGGCTGTTTTCCTATTCCATCGCTCAAGTTACCTTTAATTCTGAATAAGTGAAGTTGAGACTCATGTTCTGATAGATTCTTTTGTTTGCTTCCTCTCTAGCTATCCAAATCACCAGCCATGAAACAGAAAACATTCTTGTACCACTCTGCTCAGAAACCTCTAAGTAAAATAAAGTCCCAGGCCAAATCACACATTCCATGGGCGTAAGTATGAGCTATTTATGAGATCACCACTCCTGTCTTTTCATTTAGCTATTCATCATAATCGCACCAATGAGAAAGCATACAAATGAAAGTAACAAAATTTCTCCATTACCTGTTTTTTTGTTTGTTTTTCCTTCTTTTTTTTTTTTTTGCATTTGCATGGGATTCAGAAAAGGGCCAATTTTAGAAAAAGATCTGGGAGAAAAATTTCTGTGATATGACTGATCTGTGACATTTGAATAGCATCTCTATTTATTGCTTCTGGAAAGGCTAAGGTTTTATATAATGAGAAGGCAGAATTTCACATACTGAGAAATAGTAAGGTATTTTTTTCTTTTTTCAATAATTGTAGTTAGAAGACGAATAGCATTAAGCATAGTAGCCTGTGCATAGCACAGTTTAGATATTTTATAAGTATAGTAGACTGATCAGCCCTGGATATAATACCATGAGCGTGGGAAAGAGAAGAGGCAAATCAGCCAATTTTAAGAGCAGAAAGCTGATCAAAATAAAAAATTTAAATTAATAAAGACGAAGTTTTACATTTTCACTTTTCTTTGGTTGCATTTTCTTTTATCTTTTTTTTCATGAATACTTTTAGGTTACGGTTACAATTAAAATGTAAGTAAAAAATACTTCTCTGGGCATTGTGTGGGCTGAAAAATTAGGGGCCTGTTGTACATGTATTGTATAGTAGGTTATGGCATAATTTTTTCTATTTTTCTACTTTTCAGTACATCTGTATTGGTTTCCAGGGTCCCACTGTGGATTACATTTAATCCTTCCTTTTTCAAACTGTGTCCCCTGATATTCCCAATGATTGAGGCCTAATGGCATAATAATCATGAGTCCCCTTCCTCTCAACCACCACCTCTGCTCCTTCTATCAGAATTTACCCACCATCTTTCAAAATTAGTCTCTGTAAAGTGATGACAAGCTATGCTTAGAATCAATTCTGTCTTAATAGACTAAAGAAGAAAGACTATGGATGACATCTTTGTCTCAGGAATTATTTCTTCTCGTAGGTCAATGATGTTTAACCTAGGTTGTGCCTGTGTAAATTAATGAAGACTTGTGCGAAGGCATGCACAAGTTTAAGTGATTCAAATTCAGATGCTATTTCCTGAAACAATACATCTGAAAAAGACTGAAGCTAGGCTTCATGCCCTCTCTACTTTTTGATTCCTGTTTTACAATAGCCTTTCCTCCACTTTACAAAAAAAAAAGAAGAAGTAGGGGGGGATTACCTCCTAATCTTATATCTCAAATTCTTCTACAGCTACCCTATTTCATTTCCTTCTGTGATATTACAAAACAAATATATAAAAATAGTTAAATTCTTGAACTTTTGGGATAGACCTGGGTTCTAATCTCAAGTCATTTATTTATAAATTATGTGACTTTATGCAAGTCACTTAACCTAGAAATATGCAAAAGAGATTACATGAAAGCTCTCCAAGGAGTAAAAAGTTACAACAATTATAGGATAATTAATTTTCAAATCTCCCAGTTCATGTTCTCTATTCTAAAATTGATCTGCCTGAGAAAACATGAAAATCAGGATGTCATTCAATTTCTCAATTCTATCCTTTTACATGCATTTCTGCTCAGGGAGACTCCTGTATAATAAAAACAAAATGAGCACTATTAAAAATATTAAGATCAATTCTTAGTTTTTTGAAGAACCTCCATACTGTTTTCCATAGTGGCTGCACCAATTTGCAGTTCCACCAGCAGTGTAAGAGGGTTCCTATTTCTCCACATCTTCTGCAGCATTTGTTATTACTTGTCCTGTTGATTATAGCCATTCCAACAGGTGTGAGATGGCATCTCATTGTGGTTTTGATTTGCATTTCCCTAATGGTTAGCGATGTTGAGCATCTTTTCATATATTTGTTGGCCATTTGTATCTCCCCTATGGAGAAGTGTCTGTTCAGGTCCTCTGTCCATTTTTTGATTGGATCATTTGTTTTTTCTTGTTGTTGTTACTGAGTTATATGAGTTCTTTGTATATTTTGGATATTAGGCCCTTATCGGTCCTTGTAAATATACTTTCCTAATATTGGCCCTTGCAAATATATTTTCCCTTTCAGAAATCAATGGAGCCTTATATCCTAGTCAAATTGAAATTTGGACCATCTATTCATCTTAGAGTTAGAATTCAGAAGCAAGACAGCTGTCACAAGGAAACATATTAACATGTGTTTTTGAATTGAAAAATGAAGTCACACTCTCTCTTATAAGAAATAATTCTAATTTGACTGATCAGTTTGACAATGACGGGCTTTTTCCATTAAGATTTATGATGTACTTATTCCATAAACTGAATTAACTAAATCTGCAATTCCAAGGTTCTGAAAATAATTTATTGAAAAAAACT
>NW_011888814.1:5727103-5729985 GCF_000151845.1 Pteropus vampyrus | reverse complement strand
ATTAACATGTGTTTTTGAATTGAAAAATGAAGTCACACTCTCTCTTATAAGAAATAATTCTAATTTGACTGATCAGTTTGACAATGACAGGCTTTTTCCATTAAGATTTATGATGTACTTATTCCATAAACTGAATTAACTAAATCTGCAATTCCAAGGTTCTGAAAATAATTTATTGAAAAAAACTGTAAGATAACATAGTTTTATCAAAAATATTATATTAGCAAAGTTATGCTGAAATTAACAATATTTAGGTTTTCTATCAGGTTAAACAATATGCTTCTAGGTTAGGAGGTAAAATGTAAATTAAGGTGATGATAATTTTTGGTGAAGTCTTTCGATACATTTTCCAGAAATTGAGGGAGTAAAGAATTCGACTTATGGAGTGTCATTCGAAAGTCAGATAATATACTGATTTTTTCTGTTATCAAATATGCAAGACATAAGTGCATCATCAGCTGATGAAGCATGAAGTATAATGATGATAAAGCACAATGATCTTCAGTTTAAAATTTAGAAGTTTAAGAAAATATGTAACATGTTCATAATAATATTTCTAACATGTAGAAAATATTTCTCAGTGTTAACATCAATGAAAAATAGCAATAGAATTGATTTTGAACTCTGTTATAACAATATGAAAGAATCATTTTTGGACCTATGAACTAGGTGAAAAATATAGTCCTAATAGGAGCATTTACAATAAAGACTTTTCTTTATACATTTTAGCAATTACTTGTCAAATGTTTTGTATATTTCTGTTGCTTTGATCAATTGTGTACTAGTGGTAATTACAAATATAACTAGTGGTAATTACAAGAGAAAAAATTTAACATTTAGAATCTTAGAGTCATGGAAAATAAAAATAAATGTTTATGAACATTGCTTTCTTACAGAGAAGTATAAAGAGATATGAGTCAACTAGTAAAAGAGATATAGGTCTACGAATAAGTATTTAGAATGAAATTCTCTAGGACAAGAAAATGTAAATAAAGTTAAATAATAAAATATGATATAAAATTTCTAAGGATTAAAGAAGAGCTTGCTAATGTAATTACTAAATTGCTAGTTGTGCATATTAAAGTGCTATGGTATTTAGATTCTACTGAAATTTAAAATGTAAAAGATTTATGTAATTTTAAAAATATTTTTAATTATAACATTTAAAATATGCCAGAAATTACACTCTTTATTTCTTTTTAAACATATAATAAAATTTCTGATACTGATTTTAAATGTGTAAAGGGACCCACACTTTTTCAAAGTACCCCATGAGAGTACATAAGCAAATATTTGAAGACCTCTCATCTAAATAGCATGCATTTTCTCTTAAGTAAGAGCTAATCAATCACATAAGAGTCAATTCCCTTAACTAGTCTCTCTTAATTATCTTTCAATTCTTACTATCTGATTGAACCCTACCAAAAGTATTTTCCGAGAGACTGTATAATATTAAAAATGAGATAGTCGTAAGCAAAACTTGGATTTCAGCAAATTGTTTTCTGAAACATCTTTATACCATTTATACATAAGTTTCTTGCTCAATCTTGGCTTCCAGGAAATTGTCTGAAAATATATAGTGTTAGTTAACATGGTTTAATATGTCACTCAATTTAGGGACAGTTGCCTTTTACAAATGGAATGCGGAATTTCAATTTCAACTCAATTCATTAAATACTTAAATACTTCTTAAGCTTTTACTATATACTATTCATTTTGTCAGGGGCTGATGACATGCAGCGAACAATATAGTCATGATCTTGCTTTCCTAGAAATGACATCTTTGCAGAGAGGACAGATGTTAAACCAGTAATGACAAACATGATGAGGGTCACCCAGGGAACACACACATGAGTAGAAAAACATGAGCAAAGGGGTATAACCTGGTCTGTGAAATAATATTAGTGGAGAAACATGTCACGACATTCTATTTTGATTGCTTAAAGGGTACACATATATGAATATAAACATTAAGTTATTAAAATAATATATATATAAATATGTATATGTGAAAGGGTGGCAGCTGGTCTCAAAAAAATTAAGTAAATTATTGAGCATTAACAATGTTCAAGACCATGAACTGGATCCTTCTGGAAATAAAAACTATGTTAGAAACCAATTTTTGTGTAACAAGTGGCACTAAAATCTGAAAGATGAATTATAGTCTATAAACCTATCTCTCAATGGAACACATATCTACACCTTCTGAGTCTCTAAAATACTCTTACATTTTGAAGATATAAATATATCTTTAATGAATATAAACATTTAAAACCATGAAGCCTACCTTTATTCAGCAATCTTTTCTCTTTTCCCAATACCTATTTCAGATTTTCTAACCATGCTTCATGGAGCCATAGGCCCAGGGCTATTTTAGTCAGATAGAACCAACTTTGATTTCCTGTTCCATCAATTCTGACTCTCTATGATCTTAGAAGTTACTTAACCTCTCATCTTAATATCCTCAGAGAAAAATAAAATAAAACTATCTAATTCACAGAGTTATTCTATATCTTAAGTGATATAATGAATATTAATATGTCTATCATATAGTTGTCACTAAACATATGTGATATCCATTATCCTTTGGATCTCTTTCAATACTAATATAGACTATTTGATACTCTTCCCTGAATCTAAGTCAATATGGTGTTACATTTTAATCCAGAAGTCTAAGAGTAGAATTAAAAGCCTCACCACATGTTAAAAAGGTGTCAGGCACAGGGTGTAGTAGGTAGGAGAGATTTGGAAAAGGGCAGGAGGGTCTTAGCTAAAACTTTGAAACTCAAATCATAAAAACCATTGTTTATTCTGCCATTTTGGGAGACCAGATTTAAGCATATAATAGAGACATTCATATGCTTTCTAATAGTACATATATA
>NW_011888814.1:5721536-5725748 GCF_000151845.1 Pteropus vampyrus | reverse complement strand
CCTGCTGGGTCAAGAGCAAAGAGATAAGATTTCCTGAGATTTCTAATGTCAGAAAACTTGCAATATCACAGCTCTAAAATTAAAGAAGATATAAAGAAGGAAAGTACTTACTTTTGCCCATAGGAGAACAGGCTATTGAGAACTTGATAAAGTGGTCCTGCCACAACAATGTATGAGTGAGAAACAATTAAAGTTTCAAAAAATTGAAGCCTCTAGGATTCTGTGGGGTTTTTTTGTAGTTGAGTTGTACGAGTTCTTTATATATTTTGAATATTAACCTCTTATCAGTTGTATCGTAAGTGAATATCTGCTCCCAGTTGGTTGTCTTTTCATTTTGATGATGGCTTCCTTTGCTGTGCAAAAACTTTTTAGTTTGATGTAGTACTATTTGTTTATTTTTTCTTTTATTTCCCTTGCCCAAGGAGATATGTCTGGAAAAAAAGTTACTAGTAGCAATATCAGTTATTGGTTTCAGGTCTTACATTTAAGTCTTTAATCCATTTTGAGTCTATTTTTGTATACAGTGTAAGAAGGTGGTCCAGTTTCTTTCTTTTTCTGTTTTTCTTTTTTTTTTTTTTTTTGCATGTATCTGTCTAATTTTCCCAACACCATTTATTGAAGTGAATGCCTTCTTTGTCATATAGTAAGTGAGTGTATAGGTGTGGATTTATTCTAGGCTCTCTATTCTGTTCCATTAATCAATGTATCTGTTTTTATGCCAGTACCATGCTGTTTTGATTACTGTAGCCTTGTAGTATAGTTTGATATCAGGTAGTGTGATACTTCCAACTTTGTTTTTTTTTTTTCTTAAGGTTGCTGTGGCTATTCGGGGTCTTTTATGGTTCCATACAAACGTTAGGGTTATTTGTTCTAGCTCTCTGAAAAATGCCATAGGATTTTGATAGAGATTCCGCTGAATCTATAGATTGCTTTGGGTAGTATGGCCATTTGAATGATGTTGATTCTTCCTACCCATGAACATGGTGTATGCTTCTTGTATCTTTTTCAATTCCTTTTTTCAATGACATAATTTTCTGAGAACAGGTCTTTTATCTCTTTGGTCAATTTGATTCCCAGGTATTTTATTGTTTTTGGTGCAATTGTAATTGGGATTGTTTTCTTAATTTCTCTTTCTGAAAGTTGATCATTGGTGTATAAAAATGCCATTGACTTCTGAATATTTATTTTGTAACCTGTTACTTTACTGAATTCATTGATCATTTCTAACAGCTTTTTGGTGGAATCTTTAGGACTTTCCATATATAGTATCATGTCATCTGCAAATGAGAGTTTTACTTCTTCCTTTCCAATTCAGACAGGAATTCTCTTTCTTGTCTTATTGCTTGTCTTATGGCTAAGACTTCCAATACAATGTTGAACAGGAGTGGTGAAAGTGAGCATCCTGTCTTGTTCCTGATCTTGAGGAAAATGCTTTTAGCCTTTCCACATTGACTATGATGTTAGCTATAGGTTTGCTATATATAACCTTTAATATGTTGAGGTATATTCCCCTATTCCCACTTTGCTGAGAATTTTTATCATAAATAGATACTGGATTTGATGAACACTTTTTCTGCATCTATTGATATGATCATATAATTTTTATCTTTCAATTTGTTAATGTGGTTCATCACATTAATTGACTTGCAGATATTGTACCAACCTTGAATCCCAGGAATAAATCTAACTTGATCATGGTGTATGATATTCTTAATGTATTGCTGAATTTGGTCTGCTAATATTTTGTTGAGAATTTTTGCATATATGTTCATAAGAGATATAGGTTTCTTTTATTTAATGTTTTTGTCTGGTTTTGGAATCAAGGTCATGGTGGTCTCATAAACAATCCTATTAAAAAATGGGCAGAAGACTTGAACAGATATTTCTCCAAAGGGGAAATATAGATGGCCAATAGACATATGAAAAGATGTTCAAGGTCACTAAGCATTAGAGAAATGCAAATTAAAACCACAATGAGATATCACCTCACATCTGTCAGAATGGCTATCATCAATAAATCAAAGAACAACAAGTGTTGGCAAGGATGCAGAGGAAAGGGAACCCTCATACACTGTTGGTGAGATTCCAAATTAGTATAGCCACTATAAAACAGTCTGGAGTTTTCTCAAAAAATTAAAAATGAATATACCTTTCGACCCAGCAATTGTACTTCTGGGTATTTATCCAAAGAAAACCAAAACAATAATTTGTAAAAATCTATGCACCCCTATGTTCATGGCAGCACAATTTACAATAGCCAAGATGTGGAAGCAAACTAAATGCCCATCAACAGATGACTGGAAAAAGAAGTTATGGTTCATATATACAATGGAATATTACTCAGCCATTAAAAAAAAAAAAAACAATGAAATCCTACCATTCTCAATGACATGGATAGACCTAGAGGTTATTATGCTAAGTGAAAAAAGTCAGACAGAGAAAGATAAGTACCATATGATTTCACTTATATACAGAATGTAGGAAACAAAAGGACAAACTAATCAAAAACAGACTTACAAATATGGGGGACAATCTGGTGACAGGTAGAGGAAAGGGGGTTTGGGGGCTGGAAGAATAGGGTGAAGAGTTCAAGAAGTACAAATTAGTAGTTGATAGATGGTCACAGGGATGGGGAGCACAGCACAGGGAATATAGTTAGCATTAATGTAATAGCTAGGTATAGAGCCAAAGGAGAAAAAGAGCAATCAGCGGGATTATTTTATAAACTATACAAATGTCTAACCAATGTACTGTATACTTAAAACTAACAATAAAATTATTTTTAAAACTATAAAAAAAGAAGTAAAATATATACAGATTGGAAAGGAAAAATGAAAAAAAGAGTTGAAGCCTCTAAATATAGTCCACAGAACTATATAGGCTAATATGCTAACTTCTTTCTATAAAGGATACTGACATTTATCCATTCCTTCAATCTTTCATTCATTTATCAAGTATTAGATATGTACCCAGCACTATTCTAGGAACTGGAATATATCGGTAAAATGCAGGCACACTTCTTGCCCTCATATAGCATATATATTCTTGGAAGGAAAGGAGAACAAAATAGATAATATAAATGTAATGATAACTAAGTGAACAAGTAATTTCATAGTTATAAGTCTTGTTAAGACTATAAAAAAAAAATAAGAAAAGAGATAGTGTTCCTAGACAAGATGAAGTTAAAGTAGTTCACCACCACCAAACCAGGATTACGAGAAATGTTAAAGGGATCTCTTTAAGAAGAAGAAGAAGAAGAAAAAAAAGATCAAAAATATGATTAATAAAATGTCAATAACTATATGTCCATTAACAAGTACTTTAAATGTAAATGGATTAAACGCTCTAATCGAAAGACATAAGATGGCTGAATGGATAAGAAAATAATATCCTCACATATGCCGCCTACAAGTGACTCATTTTAGATTGAAAGACACACAGACTGAAAATAAAGGGAATGAAAAAGATATTTCATGAAAATGAAAATGAAAAAAAAGCTGAAATACCGGTACTTATATCGGCAGACAAAACAGATCTTAAAACAAAGTCTATAACAAAAGACAAAGACGGACCCGGTAATCCCACTTTCGGGTATTTATCTGAAGAAATTCAAAACACTAATTCAAAAAGACATTTGCATCCATATGTTCATTGTTGCATCATTTACAATAATCAAGACATGGAAGCAACCTAAGCACCCATTAATAGATGAATGGATAAAGAAGAAGTGGTACCTATATAAAATGGAACATTGCTCAGTCATAAAAAAAATAAAATATTGCCATCTGCAACATGGATGGACCTAGAGAATATTATACTGAGTGAAATAAGTCAGAGAAAGACGAATACTATATGATTTCACTTATATGTGAAATCAAAAAACAAAATAAATAAACAAACAAGGCAGAAACAAACTCATAGATACAGAGAACATTTTGATGGTTGCCAGATAGGAAGCGGGTAGGGGCATGAGTGAATCGGAGAAGGGATTAGGAGATACAAACTGGTAGTTACAAAATAGTTATGGGGGTATAAAGTATAAGGAATACTTATGTCAGTAATATTATAATAACTATGTATGGTATTTGACTTAGTGGGATGATAACTTTTTAAGTTATATAAATGTCTAATCACTATGTTGTACACCTAAAACTAATATAATATTGTATGTCAACTATAACTGAAAAAAGAATATTTAGAAAATAAAAGTCA
>NW_011888814.1:5719318-5721486 GCF_000151845.1 Pteropus vampyrus | reverse complement strand
GAGTGAGGCTAAAATAACCCATGTGTGGTCTGCACTTCTATTGTTTATGGCTCTGTTTCTTGACTCTGGCTTCATGATACAATTGTTAGAAGGACCGTGTTGATCCACGTGTTTCTGTCACTGCCTAGGAATCAATGGTAATGTCACTCAGAGACAAGTAGTGAAGTATTTCATGCTATTCTTGTCATCTATTTTATTCTGCTCAATTGCTTTCAGTTACCTGTCCTTACTTTGCCATGTCAGTAGCTTTCAGGCAACCCTTCTGTCTTACACGGATCTTTCTATTTGATTTTTCATATGTAGAGCTAAGTCACTCTGAATACAGTTTCAGTGTCCAGTGTTCCTGCTTTAGAATTTTATTGGAACACATGAAATAGTCAACCTGGAAAGTCAAATAATGGAGGAATTAAATTCAACTTTTCAAGTTGGCTTGTGCATGTAAATAAAAGGCTTCCTAAATTGTGGCTGTTAAAAGACACTCAAATTCAATTAAAAATGTAAATGCCAATGCAAATATTTGTAGAGGTTTTACATGTGCCCATCTCTGTATGTCACTGTAAAGAATCCCTCCCCACAAAAAATCTCCTATCCAGCTTGATTGGAGCAGAGGCACATGGCATCGAAAAATAGGAAATATAAGAAATACATAACATGATCTCTAACCTAACAATGTTAGAAAATATTTTAATCATAACCAGCTTTTCACTGATAAATAGCAAATATTATTATATTTACCTAATTCTACAAATATTCATGAAACCTTTACTGTATAAATCTAATGCTATTCTAAGCACCGTGTATAATAGGGAAGATACCAACAACAGGGATCCTGACTTAGAATAGCTTGCAACTTAGTTGAGAAAAATGTATTTCATTGTGGGAATGTAATAAATGGTACAGGAGTGAGGCTAAAATAACCCATATGTGGCCTGTACTCCTTGTTTATGGCTCTGTTTCTTGACTCTGGCTTCACAATATATTTGTTAGAAGGACAATAGCATTCAGTTTAATGTATTTTTAATTTCCTTGAGACTTCCTCTGACTCATTGTTATAACACATAATAATATTATATAAGTAATACATTATACCATAATAAAGCATTAAAATGTATTTAACTAAGAAAAACACTCTAAGAGGCCGGCAATCAAAAAGAATCAAAGTGTAGCGGAGACAGTTTTATGGAAGGGGTGTGACTAGACATGGGGCTATAAACATGAGATTCGGACAAGTGGAGAAAATAAAGACTTAAAGCAAGGTTAAGAGCATAAATATTGGAATGAGTGTGCCAAACTGGCAGATAGTGACAATGAAAGTTTGAATATCAGAGTCTATTTTCCCATCCAAATTTCCACAGCTTTGATCCCTTTCCTTAGGCACTCTCCTAGAAAGCAGCTTTAGTTCAGGACCTTCCTTTCTTCTTATTAAATCTTCACCTGTTCCCCCAACTGAAAGCCTTACTCTATAATCCCAGTTTGGGTTGGGTTCCTTGTACTCACTTTTAAATATCAATCTTGTCTGCCTGCCTAAATTCCTGATGAGGTCACCAATTCCATTTCCTGGTACTTGCTGAAAGGAACCTCTTGTCTGGATAGAGTCTGTCAACTGATAAGCTGTATCACACACCTATCGGATTACCTGCAGCCAGGATTCTCCTCGTGCCTTCCCCACCTCAGGAGAGTATTCCTAGGTGGTATCTTCTGGTATGTGCTTTCCAACATGGTGTTGGCACCGTGTTCTGTGCATCCGTGACTCTAATTTAATGAATAAATTTAGACCACTGAATCAGTTTTATTTTGTCAAATTATCAAAATGATTGATTTATTCATTATTTTGTTTCTTTGAAGTGGCCATGTATTCATCTAACATCCTATTCCTACTATTTCCAGGGTACCAAACTATACCTATGTTTTCCCTATAGCCTGTCCTGTCCACACTTTTGTAATAGCCCTTCATTACATTCACCTCGACTTTCTAAAAATTGATTTTGCTATCACTTCCTGCTGAGACCTAACCTATTCCCAAATAAAAATCTAACATGTTGTTTTCTGGCATCAGTTCATGGAATTTGTGTGAAATAAATAAGAAAAGAGTTTAAAATCTTGCTAAGTTTCTAATGTGCTGTTAGCTACATATTTCTTAAACTAACAGCAATGGGAAACTTATAAAG
>NW_011888814.1:5716638-5719191 GCF_000151845.1 Pteropus vampyrus | reverse complement strand
AGTAGCAGATTCTCTAGAAGTGGGCAGAACATGGAAAATGGGCTATAGACAAGTAAAAGAAACAATGAGAGCAGTTTGGAAGAACTGTACCAACGCAGGTTGAGAAATGACGGTGGCTATGATAGAATGATAGCAGTAGACCTGATCACAAGTGTGGGAATTCATGGAGACCTGAGCACAGACTGGGAGATGGTGTGGGGAATAAAATAACTCAATCAATAAATGGCACCTATGTTTTTGGTTTGAGTAAATGGGTGGGTGATGGAGCCACTGCCACAGATGGGAAAACCTAAAAAGAAAGAAACTATGTTGGAGATGGGAATCAGAGATATTAACCTTGAATTGTCTCTAAGAGATCTGAGATGTCTGTAAGAGATTTCAAATAAGAAGTTGGCTATATCTGTCTAGAGCTCAAAGAAAGGTATAAATTAGAGATATAAATGCATAAGTCATAGACATATAGCTACTATTTAAACCCATGGGATTGGATAATAACGTAAGGAGAGATAACAGGACCAAGATCAGGTATACTCGAACACTTACAGGTTTATCGCAAGAGAAGGAGTGAACGAGGACACCAAGAAGGAATTATCAATGAGAAAGGCGGAACGCTAGAGAAATATGTTGTCAGGAAAGTAAGAGAAAAATGGTTCAAATGTGTTGAATACCAAAGTCAAGAAAGATGAGGACAAAAGCAAGACAGAGGGCAGTGGTGACTTAGACAAGAGCTGTATTAGTGGTTCCATAACAATATGTATTAGGAAAGGATAGTTAGGACATGGTGAGTAACAAATAAACCCTTAAGTATCAGTGGCTTAACCCAATAAGGGCTTATTTGTTAAACACAGAAAGTCTAGGAGTCAATCATTGATTGAACTCTTTTCCAGTTTTGCAGTCCTCATTCATCTCAAACAAATGGTTTGCAAGTTTTTCACAGCAGAGGAATAGAATGAGAGATGGCATGGTATATTTTTAAACGCCTGGCCTGGAAATTGTTTACGTAACTTCTATGCACATTAGCCAAAATCCAATTACATGGCAAGGGAAGCTGGGAAATGTAGGAGAGAACATGAATATTTGGTGAGCATAAACAGTGTCTACCACAGGATAAAAAACTGATTTACTGAACTGAATGGAGGATGAGAGGTGACAAATTAGAGAGAACAGAGACAATGCAAATACCTTCCATCTCATAAAAGCCTTCCTTGATCCCTCAAGAAACCAGCCATTTCTCTGCTCTGCTTTGTACAAAATTCTTTGAGTTACCAACCGATATCAGCCTCGACAAAAATTTTGCTGTCATATGCTAATGACATAATATTTGAACAAAACTGGCAAAAATATCTGCATACTGTATAGCTCACCTTTAATTAATTTTCTAAATAAAGTAATTAATATAGATACTGTTAAGTTATATAGTTTGAGACTGTCACGTAATGAGCCTTCATGGGACAAGAAGAGTCAATACATTTTTCACCGTTGCTTCTATGTTTGAAATTATAATCAATGGCCAAAAAAAAGGAACTGCAATAAAGGAAACATAAAAACAGCACAAATTTTGAAGGTGACATTGCTTCCAGTACAAACTTATGGTCAATAAATAGAGAATCAATATTTATAAGTTCTTTCTATGTGTCAGGCATTGTAATACACTGCTGTATAAATTACATAATAACATCAATTACCCAGTATTAGAATCCTATTTGACAAGTGAAATTCAAAACTCAAGGAACAACATAGTGGTGAGATTCCTATGTTTCTTTTTGCCTCATAGAGCCCAGAATTAGAGTTATAAAAACCAGGAACATGAAAAAACCTACAGTTATAATGGGGAAAAAACCACCAAGAAAAGGCTGTTTGAAAGAGTCAACCTACAAAGGAAGAAAATTTTTAGACAATGACTGCAGTATCCCAACCAAACCCCATAGAACAAAAATTGTAGCTCTATCCTCTCCTATTTCAGCAAAGGCTGAGTGGTGAGCTTAGACTTTCGAATTCATGAGGCTGTAATAAGGCTCCTCAACACTCTTGCCAGGAGAATGTCAGAGGAGGCTAAGTTGAAAGCCAAGGTTTTCATTATAACCCAGCAATAAAGAGGCCATGTATCACAGTAGTGCCAGTGGAGACCAAATGAAAGCAAACATCTCACCCACAAATAGCAATAACAAGGAGGCCGAAGCACAGATGTCAAGAAAGCCCTAGTGACAAACTTGGACTTCTATATCCACAAGGCAGTAAAAAGATAGCAGAATGGTATCAGAAAAAATTACCTAAAACAGAAGGTTTAATAATTTCATGGATACTGATAAACTAATTCTGGTGTATATGTGGAAGGCAAAACACCCAAAATAGCAAACACAATATTGAAGAAAAAAATCAAACTGACACTACATGACTTCAAGACTTACTACAAAGCTATGGTAATTGAGACAGTGTGGTATTGGTGAAAGAATAGACAAAGAGATCAATACAATAGAATAGAGAGCTCAGAAATAGACCCACACATAGTCATTGATCTTTGACAAATAAGCAAAGACAATACAATGGAACAAA
>NW_011888814.1:5708772-5709803 GCF_000151845.1 Pteropus vampyrus | reverse complement strand
AAAAATAGGAAAGAAAAAAAAACAGACCGAATCTTGCATATAATCATAAAATATTACATGGTTGAAAAAGAATATTTGGGAAAGCTATTTGAATCTTTCTTAACACTATCTATTTTAACAGTGAAATGCTCACTGAAATCTTTACAAAGCCTGGGCAGTAATATAATGTATGACTGTAGGAAATCAGCAGATGGTATTCCTCAGAGCTCCAATACAACTAGACAAAATGCCTAAGGATACTCTTGTAAAATTGGCCCACAATTTTAACAATGAATGTTGTAAATTTCATAAGTCTGGAGGCTGCCCAAACCAGCATGATTCCCCTCACTCTATGTAAATATAACTGCTTATTTTATTGGGCTTTTCCATCCTGCTATCTCACTATTTTGTGGTTGCTAAGCAACCTTAGTAATACTGTGGCATGCCCATTTAAAAAAATGGAGGAACCGAAATGTGTTTGTTGATTTATTTATTTGAGTGGAAATGATCCAAGTCCAAAATAAAATCTTTTCAGTGTGACAGCTGGCGCTGACTGGGTAACAACTTGCAACTTCACTGTAATCACAGTAACACATTTTTTTTTTTCTGAAAAAGTAAATAGACCCCTAGATACTTCTGTACCCCAAATGAATATTTGTTTAATCATTTTTTGATAGAGATTGCTTATAAATATCTGAAGACAGATTTTGGCCTTGGAAATTCATGCGAAAAAGTGCATGTGTAGTAGAGCCCAGGGCCAGGACGTTTGTAGGACAATATGAAGTATGAATTATTGCAACTATATTATCCAGTGAGCAAACTAACCCATCAAGCTATATAAGTTGTCACGAAATGTACTGAAGCATTCCATTCCACTCAGGTGAGATCAGACGAAGGGCAGAGAGAAGGAATCTGAGTCATAAAACCCTTGCTGCCTCAGGGTAATAGTAACTTATTTCACTATATTTATAGGTCACTAATGGTAACTGATCCAAAAGAAATGGTGGCATCAAATTGTCCTTGGCCTTTTGTCAAAAAGAAAGAAATCATAG
>NW_011888814.1:5706932-5708722 GCF_000151845.1 Pteropus vampyrus | reverse complement strand
ATAATGGGGAAAAAACCACCAAGAAAAGGCTGTTTGAAAGAGTCAACCTACAAAGGAAGAAAATTTTTAGACAATGACTGCAGTATCCCAACCAAACCCCATAGAACAAAAATTGTAGCTCTATCCTCTCCTATTTCAGCAAAGGCTGAGTGGTGAGCTTAGACTTTCGAATTCATGAGGCTGTAATAAGGCTCCTCAACACTCCTGCCAGGAGAATGTCAGAGGAGGCTAAGTTGAAAGCCAAGGTTTTCATTATAACCCAGCAATAAAGAGGCCATGTATCACAGTAGTGCCAGTGGAGACCAAATGAAAGCAAACATCTCACCCACAAATAGCAATAACAAGGAGGCCGAAGCACAGATGTCAAGAAAGCCCTAGTGACAAACCTGGACTTCTATATCCACAAGGCAGTAAAAAGATAGCAGAATGGTATCAGAAAAAATTACCTAAAACAGAAGGTTTAATAATTTCATGGATACTGATAAACTAATTCTGGTGTATATGTGGAAGGCAAAACACCCAAAATAGCAAACACAATATTGAAGAAAAAAATCAAACTGACACTACATGACTTCAAGACTTACTACAAAGCTATGGTAATTGAGACAGTGTGGTATTGGTGAAAGAATAGACAAAGAGATCAATACAATAGAATAGAGAGCTCAGAAATAGACCCACACATAGTCATTGATCTTTGACAAATAAGCAAAGACAATACAATGGAACAAAGATAGTGTTTTTTAACAAGTTATTCAGGAAACAACTGGATATCCACATGCAAAAAAATGAATCTAGACACAGACTTTATACCCTTCACAAAAATTACATTTACAGATCTAAATGTAAAATGCAAAACCAGAAAAACTCCAAGATAAAATAGGACAAAACCTGGATGAGCTTGGGTTTGATGCTGATTTTTTTAGATATCATACCAAAGGCATGATCTATAAAAGAAATAATTGATAAAGGGGACTTCATTAAAAGGAAAAACACTGTTCCATCAAAGATACAGTTAAGAGGATAAAAAGACAAGCCACATATCGAGAGAAAATCTTTACAAAACCCATATCTTATAGAGGACTAATATCCAAAATATAAAAAGGACTCTTAAAACTCACCAATAAGGAAAAAAAAAAAGACCAAAAAATATGAACAGACATCTCACCAAAGAAGAGATCTAGATAACAAATAATTATATAAAAAGATGCCCAACATCATATGTTATTAGGGATCTGCAAAAATTAAAACATCGAGATACTACTATACACTTATTAGAATGCCAAGTCAAAAACACTGATAACAAATGCCAGTGAGGCTGTGAAGGAACAGGAATGCTCATTCATTGTTAATGGTAATTCAAAATGGTATAGCCACTTTAGAAGACAGTTTATAAAACCAAACATACTCTTAACATATGATCTAGCAATTGCACCTTTGGTATTTGCCTGACTGAGTTGAAAACTTATGTCCACACAGCATTCTGTACATAAATGTTTATAGCAACTTTATTCATAATAGACAAAACTTGAAAGCAACTAAGATGTTCTTCAACAGGTGAATGGATAAACAAAGTGTGGATCCAAAATGAATATTATTCAGAAACAAAAAGAAATGAGCTATCAAGCCACAAAAAAGACATAGAGAAAACTTAAATACATATTGCTAAGCAAAAAAAAAAAAGCTAATCTTAAAAATTTATATACTGTATGATTCCAACTATAAGCAAAACTGTGGAAATAGTAAAAGGATCAGTAGCTATTAGGATTTCAAGGTTGAGGGGGAGAGATCAA
>NW_011888814.1:5698427-5700272 GCF_000151845.1 Pteropus vampyrus | reverse complement strand
AAAAAAAAAAAAAAAAATCCACAATAAATTATAACTATTAGCATAAATACAGGAATAATAATATGTAATTTATTTATTTTATTTTCAATTTTTTTCTAATGGAATTGTTCAAGTTCTAGTGCATGCAGAGAATCTATCACGTAGAGGTAAATAAAGTATACTAGTATACTATTCAAAATTATGAGACTATAATTGCTATTTTCACTTTTGACTATGTATAGTGAACAGAATATTACAATGAATCATCCTCCTTTTTCTTCCACAATTTCTCCTTTCCTGGTTAGATGGTTTTGCCAGGTAAATCCAAGTGTTTGGAAAATAATTTCAGCTCTTTCCTGTACTCTATCTCAGAGCCGACATATATATTTTTCTAGTTTTAAATTTTTATCCTTTCATTCTGTTCCTGAGCTGCCCTGCCCCATAACTTATGTTAAAGACAATTACATTATTTAGTAGTCCTGCTTATGGCTACCACTTATTGAGGACTTGATATGTGACTGGAGTTGATACTGTTCTACAATATTCTTTGCTTGTTTTGTCAATGTAGTAAAATCCATTAAACAATACAGAATCTTTATTTTAAGGGAAGATTGAACATGGAACTCACCAAAACCCAAGTTTTTTTCTATGAGAAACAGAGGGAAGCTAAACAATGCAATGAGATAACTTTTTTATTCCTAAAAAAAATTATAAATTATAATTCTACTCGCTTATCTGCTTTTCTGCTGAAATGCTTTTAAATAGTGTTTGACCCAGGTATAATCGCTGCTGAGAATCCTCAGACATGTGTATATTATGAAGCACTCATACATTTCCTGTTTTAGAACCTTTATCATTAAGCTCTCTTAATCAAGCCTGTATCATTATATTCTCTATTTTGTATCATTAATTATCACAAACATGGTAATAGATAATACTTTTACCTATCAATTTCGGACTTGGAAATTCACATGGAAGGAAACTCTGGGAAAATTTATGGTCACAGAATTCACTAATGAATTTCAGTTTCGTACAAAAAATGTTGCATGTTTAAAGTTATACTTATGACTGAGTTTGTGTCTGAAAACAAGTAGTCCGATTTATAGATAATTGAATTAGTTAATTTGAATTTGAATATGTCAAATTTCATGTTTGATCATATAGTAACACAAAGAAATCATATTTAATCTTTTTAACCAATTATTTAAATTGACATCTGATTATATTAGTTAACTAGTTTGATTAAAATATTAGTTGAATTCTTGAAAAGTTATATTCAAATTAAATTTTGGTTAATTATATTATCGTAAACATAATAAGTTATTTGAAGGCACACCACTTTTATATAATACAATCATCTCCATTATTTTTCCATTTTGTGATCTATTTCTCCTTGAAATATGTAGCTTATATTGTCAAAATATTTGGAACTTCATTAAACAAATCATATAATAAACTGAAATCCAAGCTTTGAAATAAATACATTCATTATCTACTAAAAATAATTTTTTAAAAAAATTAGACTCCTCTACCCCACAACTTGATTCAATTTTAGATAGACTTGTTTTCCCATGTAGCTTCAAATTATGTTTATGATGTGCAGACAGATGATATCTTTGCCTGATTCAAGGGTGTCTTCTTTTGCATTCATAAAGCAATAAACATTTTTATGGCATAAAACTGTTTAACAAATGAATGGTACCCACACGTGGGCTTCCTAACTTGCACTGATACATCTAATATTACAGTGCATTTACATAAATCCCCGCTTCTGGAAAGCACTCTTCTTTTGAGAGGCTTACCTGAAATGCCAGCTCAACTACATACAGCATGAAACTCTAGCCTAGTGAACAATCCAAAGGTTGA
>NW_011888814.1:5696054-5698377 GCF_000151845.1 Pteropus vampyrus | reverse complement strand
TAGCACAGGAGATTGTTAGGGAAGTGAAAATATTCTGCATGATATTGTAATGGTAGATATATTTTGCCAAACTCACAAATGTATAACAAAAGAGTAAATCCTAATGTAAACTGTGAACTTCAGTTAATAATAATATATTAATATTGCCTCATCGATTGGTAACAAATGCACCATGCTAATACGAGATATTAACAATAGAGGAAAATAAGTAGGGGCTAAGGTGGTTTATGAGAACTCTGTGTACTTTCTGCTCAATTTTTAATGTAAACCTAAAACTGCTCTAAAATATAAATAAATAAATAAATAAATAAATAAATAAATAAATAAATAAATAAATAAATAAATAAATAGGTTTAAATAAATCCAGAATTTCATACTGTAATAGAAAAAAAAAACAATAAAAACAATTAAATGTGTCAATTCTCCAAGAAAACAGAGCAATCCTACATGTATATGTACCAAACCCCACAGCTGCAGCAAAACCTGACAGAACTGAATAAAGAAATAGACAAATCCTCAATTATAGTTGGATAGCTCAGTATCCCTCTCTCAACAATTGATAGAACAACTAGACAGATAATCAGTAAGAACCCAACAATCTCCTAAAGTATCAGGAACCATTCAACATTTGTAGAACACTCCATCCAAACAATAGCAGAATACACATCCTTTTCAAGTATCCATAGAACATATAAAAATGTAGAACATATCCTGAACCATAAAGCAAACCTCAAAAATTTTACAAGATCTGAAATCATACACAATGTCTTCTCTGACCACAGTAGAATCAAACTAGAAACAATAACAGAAAGATAGCAAGAATATTTAACACATAATTAACACTTCTAAAAATCCATAGTCAAAGAGGAAGTCTTAAGGAAAATGAAAAAATCCATTAAACTAAACGAAAATAAAAATATGTCAAAATGTGTGATACAGTTAAAGCTTAAAATGAAGACACAAACCCTGTAAATATAAGTATTTACAGTGCTTGATTCATAATAGTCCCAATATATGCAACAACCTGGATGAATCTCCAGATAACTACACTGAAAAATCCATATCTGCTCTATGATTCCATTTATATAACTTTGACAAAATAGCAAAATTACAACAATGAAAAGTAGATTAGTGTCTGTCAGCGGTTAAGGTAGGGGTGAGAACAGAAGGAAAATGGGTCTGGCTAAAAATGAGCAATGTAAGGACTCCCGTGGTGATGAAAACATTCTCTGTCTTAACTCTGTCAATATTAACACCTTGGCTGCGTTGTTATACTACAGTTTTGCAAGATGAGATCTACCATTACATGTAAATTGACAATTATTTCAAAATAAAAAGTTTAATTCAAAAATTAAACATGAGGAAATAGACACCATTTTCATTTACTTCTGAAATACAGGATTCAAACAAAGAAACATATATCACTCAGAATCACCTACAGAGCCAGCTGCTTTCTTCCTAACCTCCTCTTTTAGAACTCATTAGGAATATGCCAACATTCTATTACAAACTTTGCTACCAAAGTTACAAAATTACCGTTGATGGTAAGAAAGTTTCCATGGTACAAGAGTGAGGCTAAAATAACCCATGTGTGGTCTGCACTTCTATTGTTTATGGCTCTGTTTCTTGACTCTGGCTTCATGATACAATTGTTAGAAGGACCGTGTTGATCCACGTGTTTCTGTCACTGCCTAGGAATCAATGGTAATGTCACTCAGAGACAAGTAGTGAAGTATTTCATGCTATTCTTGTCATCTATTTTATTCTGCTCAATTGCTTTCAGTTACCTGTCCTTACTTTGCCATGTCAGTAGCTTTCAGGCAACCCTTCTGTCTTACACGGATCTTTCTATTTGATTTTTCATATGTAGAGCTAAGTCACTCTGAATACAGTTTCAGTGTCCAGTGTTCCTGCTTTAGAATTTTATTGGAACACATGAAATAGTCAACCTGGAAAGTCAAATAATGGAGGAATTAAATCCAACTTTCCAAGTTGGCTTGTGCATGTAAATAAAAGGCTTCCTAAATTGTGGCTGTTAAAAGACACTCAAATTCAATTAAAAATGTAAATGCCAATGCAAATATTTGTAGAGGTTTTACATGTGCCCATCTCTGTATGTCACTGTAAAGAATCCCTCCCCACAAAAAATCTCCTATCCAGCTTGATTGGAGCAGAGGCACATGGCATCGAAAAATAGGAAATATAAGAAATACATAACATGATCTCTAACCTAACAATGTTAGAAAATATTTTAATCATAACCAGCTTTTCACTGATAAATAGCAAATATTATTATATTTACCTAATTCTACAAATATTCATG
>NW_011888814.1:5673378-5686089 GCF_000151845.1 Pteropus vampyrus | reverse complement strand
TGTTTAACAAATGAATGGTACCCACACGTGGGCTTCCTAACTTGCACTGATACATCTAATATTACAGTGCATTTACATAAATCCCCGCTTCTGGAAAGCACTCTTCTTTTGAGAGGCTTACCTGAAATGCCAGCTCAACTACATACAGCATGAAACTCTAGCCTAGTGAACGATCCAAAGGTTGAAAATGTTCAGTTGCTGAATTAAAACTAATACTTTCTCCTCTTTTTTACTAGAAGTATAAAGCAAAACCTGCTTATTAACACCTATCTAGATATTATGTTAAGCTTTTAAGCATAAATCAATTTACGATTTGTGTTTTTGTCCACAAAAGAAGGAAAAAACCCTAATAAAATAAAATTACAGCATGTTTAGCATTCAAATTATTCTGAAATAAAGTTTTTTGTGATGCCAAATTGCTAATATTCAAATGTTATTGCACCTGAATATCTGAAAAGTATCATATCTGTAATGTGATAATCATTTAATCATAGCTCAGTTTTATCACATTTGAAGAGAATCTAAATTTACGGGTCCTTAAATTGTACTATTTCTCTGCTTTATAAATAAAGTTCACTAGTAGATAAAATTATCATCTTCTTACAGGTTAAAATAATCTCTGATTTAGGGAAACAATTCTTAACAAGAAGCTAAATAAAACATTTCAATATACTTTTAGGCAATAGTAAACTACCTATGCTAATCATCCTGTATGCTAGAGATCCTCACTTTCTAACATCCTTTTCAAAACCTTCTTTAATTTGCTGCTCTGAATAACAATAAATAATGAGATATCTTCTCATTCGCCTCTGATGGGTTTTGTTTGTTTATTTGTTTTACATCCTGTGGTGTTGGCATTGAGAGAGGAACAATTAAATAGGGCTCCAGCAGATACTGAGCAGTACAGTTGTTTCCTGAGAGTCAATGATTTTAGAATGTAAACATGCAATAGTCATCAAAAAAAGAATCTTAGACAAAAACAAACAAACAAATAAACAAACACCTTCAAAGTTGTATTTGATTCTAGGAGTAATGAAATAGTTTTATCCACAGGTTTTCTAATCTGATCTTAAATATGCATTTTGTGTATAAATGTATACAATATTTCTCTTGTTCAGATATTTCTTTAAGAAGTCATACTTAAAAAATTATATTTAAAGAAGGTATTGGTCTCCTTTGGAGAAAGACAGGAAACTAATTTTAGTTATCACATATTTATTCTGCCTTCCCTTTATGAGGGGAGTTTCCCTTTAAATAAGTATCTAACAAATAAATATACTTAGTGAAGGAAATGTCTGTCATAGACATTGAACATCTGTGTCTACTACATGACAGAGAGACAATCAAAGACTTTATGTCTTCTGAAAGAAGAATACACAGCACTTATGAAGTACTCTTGCCAAATGAATTTAAAATAAGTAGAATCATGCCCCTAGATCCAATTTCCAAAACAGAGGCTAGAGGAGCATATAAAACTATCTCATGAGAAAAACTATCTCATAAGCTCAAGCTGACTGTGGGAAACTGCATGGGTCAAATCTTCTAGATTTATTTCTTCAATAAATAAATGTTAAGAGAAAAAAAAGAGAAATGGAGACTCACAAGACTTAAATATCCCTCCCCGTAAAATAACAGGAAATCTGTCCTGATTAGATATGTAAACTTGGGTTGCTACTTCCCTGTCCCTCTTTCATTGATTGCTTCATTCAGGTTTTTATTTTTTTCATCCTCAAGTAGATGGGTAAAGGCCAGCCAAACATAAGAATCACAGTTGTGCTAGATTCTCTGTGATCAATTGTATATAACCACGAACTCCTTACAAGGACCCTGCAATCACAGAAGGAAAACCAAAAGAAATACATTTCCACAAATCCCCTTTGCTATATACTATAAGTTGTAATTTGCCAATAGAGATAGTCACAAAATTTGGAAGATGGAAGAGAAGGAGCACAAATGAACAGATTAAGACATATTGGCATCCTGGTTTGCCGCTCCACTCCAACTGCAATTTCCAATTGTAGATTGCAGCAATTGAAGAGAAATTCCTAGAGATTCTCCATAATCGCAGTGGTTTCCGGAAGAGCTGCAGAGCCACTGCAGCTGAGAAAGTCAGTGGTTGGCCATCTGACCTTTATTTCCCTCAGTTTTTCTGATAGGTATAAGGACCTAATTCTTTGTATTAAACCTCTTCACACCAAACCTTAGCGCTCTGTTCTTCTAAGTCCCAAATGATATAATATCTTTATGGCTGTGTGATCAGAGAACAAAACAATTCTTAAAAGCTAGTTCTAGTTTTACAATCCTGAGTAAGAAATCTGACCTTGTTTTGGCAAAATGCCTCCCCTCATACCAATCAATGTAACCAGAAAGATGGGTTACTATGATTAGCTCGGCCTGTGTAATTGCCCTGTGACAAGCATGGGGAGGTCAGATGTAATAAAGTCAGTTCTTAAGAGAAGCCATGCTTAAATTAAAAGGAGTGCATGTTCTGCAAAGGGAAGTGAAGGTCTCAGAAAAAGGAGGAAGAATTACTAGGTAGAGCCACCGATTGTCACTGTATAGCTCACGAGAGCCCTGAGCTCTCTCTGTTTAAAGGTATGGTGTCCTTAAGACAGTTCAAACTAGATTAATGGTGGCTTGTCCTTGAGCTAAAGATAGACTAGCCAGAAGAAAATCAAGGAGAGCAATAGAAAAGGGCAAAATATGTGGGACTGAGCATTTAATAAAAAAGGAAATGTAAGACATTAAATGGGAAGGTAAATCCATAAATTAAAAAAAAAATGCAAGTATTCTAGAAATAATCATTTAACCTTATCTGCCCCTCTAACCAAAATATCACCTTCCTCACAATCTACATTCCTATCTTTTATGTTTATTCTTGTAATTGTATATCTTTATTCATATATCATCCTACTAGAATTCAAGTGCCATGAGGTCAGTGTCATGGCCAATTTTGTTCACAAATATATTCCCATTTTCTGAAGAGTATGTGACCCAAGTAGATGCTCAATAAATGCTTAATGAATTATTTGGTTGACCCAAACTGGGTCGGGGCAAGTTAACTTGTGAAAAGTTCACCAACATTTGGTTATTGTGTGGTGTAATCTTCATTGCAGAAGAAGCTGACATTAGCTTAAAGGCACTGCAAGAGACTACTTTCATTTGATAGTATTTAAAAGCACTGAAGATAAAATCATAAGTAAGTAGTTACTATTCCTCAAAGAGCTCACAGTCTAGTGAGACTGGCAGATACAGTGGCAGATAATACACTGGAGTGAGATTAGAGCTATATGAGAGGTGTAAAAGTGCCATGGAAGCATCAGAGCAGTGGCACCTTGCAGCAGGGAGAGGAGATCCCATTTAAGGAAAAAGAAAAGAGGTAGAAGAACTAAGAAGTTAGTGAAGAACAACTTCAGTCCACTTAAATTTTGTCTATGGTTAATGTATTTTTGACATCAAAGTAAGTCTAACCCAAAGAAAATGTTCTCTAGTTAGTTATATTTTTGTTTATCATAACTCTAAATGTTATAATAAATCAATGGCTGCATTTCTGAACTATGTTGTTTTTATTATTTTTCCTCTCTATATAATACTCCTTTCCTAATAGACAAAAAGACATAATTATCATTAATGATTAAGTGTCTTTAAAATGAGCTAGGGGCTCACTGCAAATGACAGAGTGTTTGTTTAGGCTTTTGTTTAGCAGATGGCATTTTCACATAGTGGCTCAAGCAAGTGTTAATTCAACACTAACATGAGCAAAGAAAAAATATGTAAAATAAGAAACTAACTTCCAGATTCATATGTAAGAAGTTTGAAAGCCACCACTCTGCCCTACAGGTAAAAAGCTGAACACACCGAAAAATCAACAACTCTTCTAGAGAGAACAGGGCAGACCACTGACCGCAACATTAGAGTGTGGCAGGTGAAAGCAAGGAGTCCTAGATGGCCGGAGCAGAGATTCAGGGCCGGAAACCCAGGAATGAGTGCAAGGTAGGAGAAGCTGAACTGTAATTGAGGCATTTCTGGGGACTCAGTATGGACAACTCTGAGAGTTAAAACTACAGGAGGACCCAGTCAGAGGGAAACTCCCACAGTTTTGTGACTTATCTTCAGGAGCTTGGTCAGGTTTTCACTGTAAATATCAGGAAAAAAAAATCCCCTCAGGCTTTTGGCCCACAGAGGGAAAAAGGAACCTTTTTTTGAAATAGACCAGACCACTCTCTTGTTATTTTTTAATTTAAAATTATTGGGTGACATCGATCAACAAAATCCAATAAGTTTCAAGTGTACAATTCAATATATATATTGCATTGTGTGTTCACCGTCCATAGTTAGATTTCCTTCCTCACCAAATATTTGACCCCTTTTACCGCTATCTACCTCTCCCCTCCCCCTTCCCTCTCTTCACCACTAATCCACAGTCCATGTCCATGGTCTGTTTTGATGTTTGTTGCTTTTAGATTTATATCCCATATATGAGGGTTATCATGTGGTTTTTATAGTAAGAACTGCCCTCAGGGGAAACTAGTCAACCAAGCCTCACCAGCTGGGTATTATCAAAGACTAATTGACCTGGGAAAAGAAAAACACCCAACTCCAGCACTCTCTAGCTTTCCATGCAGAAGGGAAATATTCAACTCCTGCCTACTATAGCTATTCTCTCTCACCTAAGGAGAGAGGAGGGAAAAAACAACCTGAGAAACACTTGTGAAGTTCACAGGCCAGAAGTACAGGCTCAGTAAGAATCGAGACCTTATTATAAGACTGCAAAACGCTCCTCCTCCCCCCAAACTTTGCTACCACATTATTAAAGGCTTATTCACAGCACTTTCTTTTAGCCAATACATCATGTCCACTTATCAAGAAAATATTACAAGGAATTCTTAAAGGCAGAAAACACAATTTGAAGAGACAGAGCAAGCATCAGAACCAAATGTGGCAGGGATGGTAAAATTATCAGCCCGGGAATTTAAAACAACTGTGATAAACATTCTAAGGGCTCTAATGGATTAAGCAGAAGCATGCAAGAAAAATGGGTCATTCAAGCAAAGATAGGGAAATCCTAAGGAAAAATAAAATAAAATTAAATGCTAGAGATAAAAAACACTATAACAGAAATGGAGAATGACTTTGATGGACTTATTAGACTGATCACAGCTGAGGAAAGAATCTTTCAGTAGAGGATATCTCAATAGAAACCTTCAAATTTGGAACACAAACAGAAATAAAAGACTGAAAAAAAAAAAAACCAGAATATCCAAGAACTGTGGAAGATAACCACAAAAGGTCTAACATTTGTACAATGGGAATACCAAGAGAAGAAAAAAGGTAACAGTAGAAATACTGGAAACAATAATGACTGAGAATTGCTCCAAATTACTGTCAGATGCCAAACCACAGATCCAGGAAGCTCAAATCAAAGATAAAAAATCCTTGAAAGAAGCCTGAGGGAAAAACACGTTACCTATAGAGGAACAAAGATAAGGATTATATCCAACTTCTCAGAAACGATGAAAACAAGAGGAGAGCGGTATAAAACATTTAAAGTATTGAGAGAAAAAAAAACCTAGAATTTTAAAACTTATGAAATTATCCTTCAAAAATGAAGAAACACAGACTTTCTCACACAAATTAAAATTGAGAGAATTTGTTACCAGTAGATCTGCCTTGCAAGAAATGTTAAAAGACATTCTCTAAAGAAAACTAATATAGGTCAAAAATGAAGATCTACATAGAGAAAGGAAGAACACTGAAGAAGAAATTAGTGAAAGTAATTCCCTATGGGTTCATAGTCTAGTATCTACCTACAGATTGTTTTAGGAATAGGTGGATCTGCAGCCTCCGGGTATGCCTTCAAAACCCAAGAACAAAAGGTTAAAAAGTAAAAAGTTCAACCACTCATCAGACTTCTGGTGCTTTATTTTTTTCTTCCTTTTGTTCATTTATTTATTTATTATTTTTGTCTATTTAGGTTAAAACAGATTTGACTGAGTGTAAATCAAGTCATTCGGCGTTCTTCACCACGCTCTTTCTCTTGCTCCTTCTCGTCTCTCCCTCCTTCCTCCTTTCCTTTTATCTCCTCTCCTTTTCTTCTCCTTTTTCCTCTCCCTTCCTTCCATCTCTCCCCTTCTCCCTTCCCTCCCCCTTCATCTCTCCATCATTAGCTTTTAAATATCTAGTTGAATTTGAATAGTAAAATTAGTCAAATTGCTAATAGACATTAAATAATGAAAATTGACCAGGCAGATATAGATATGTAAATTTTTCCAGCTCTACAAATATCTGAAGTAATTTCCACGTTCTTGAGTCTTCTCATACAGACTGTTTTCAGTCTTTAACACTGATTTGGACTCTTTTTAGCTCACTCGTTATTATACTTCATTTACTATGAATATTTTTAACCTGAAAAGTTTTTTTAATTAACAGCCCTATTTTTTACTTTTAATAACACTAAATGCAGATTTTTCACAACTTTTTTTCATATTCTTTATTTAAGCAAATATATTTATTTTAATAATTATGATCTTTTAATCATTAAAAAAAATCACAATGAACCTGGGTACTACTCAAAGTATGTAGCCCTCTGCTACCACACACCCCTAGATTAGTTTAATGGTTTCATGACATAAATTTAACATATTGAAATAAGAAAATTGCAAGTATAACTATAAGGAGAGGGGGAGAGGATAAAACCATTCCGAATATGACATAATCACTTGTGATCTTTGGTGGTATTCTGGCTGGGATACGTAAGCTTAATGAAATTAAATCAGAAATGATTTGAAGGGATGCTGCTTGTTAGGCAATGAATGTATTCTTGATATTGCCACAAGAATCTGCAGCTGTATGCAATAAATGCAGATATGATAAAGGTGCAGCGTTGGGGAAGACGATGGGAACCAATAAAAACTGAACTAAGTAATCTTTGATTCTCTCCAGCTCAAGGCTCTAGCAATTCTGTGATCAATGTTTCTCAACAACAGAAGGCTAGTTATCTGCAAAGATGACCTTGACAAAACATGATCACAATGCCCTCAAAATTTTACACCCCTATCTGTCAATTTTAACTGCAAAAATAGGGAAAAACCTGGAAAAAAATAAAAATAATCCCATCACTTAGTGTGAAGGGAAGGGATGATGGCTGGGGTGTATTTGTGTGTATATTTAAAAGATCTTTCCATAACCGTGTGCCACTTGCTTGCTCTGGCGATTATCCAGGGCAAGTTCCAAGAAATTCCTATGTGTGTTATAGCCTTAAAGAGCTACAGAATAACTGATTTAGTCAATGTTTAAAAGGTCGATTTGACTGAAACACTTGTATTTTGGTAGATTTGGCATCATATTAGATCCAGACATGTTGATGTGGTCCGCTCAGAAAAAGAATCTGTGAGAATCAATGCAATTGCTATTTATCACCAAGACTGGTTACTATGGCTATATTTACAGAGCCAGTGATGAATGAGGAAGAATAACAGGCTTCAGTGACAAGTATTCATGCAGAATTCTTATATTTCCCCAGCATAAATACAGACTGTGGCTATTTACATTCATCTCCTGGCCTTGTCATCATCTGTCCTTTTACCTTTAATTATTCCTTAGTCCTAATTAAGGATATTCCATTATCTCCTATTTCTAGTTTTTCTACTATTCACAGCTGCAGGATCTAATAGGTAACATTTTGGAACTGGATCCTGCTAGGGCCAAAAAATCTCCTCCATGGCAAAACTTATTATTTTCTTGATGCCTAAGTATGCATAAGACTTTTCAAACTCACTTATTTAAACAATACCTTTAGGTTTTGTTTCTCCCATTGCAAAGAGGGTCATATAAGCAATCTCTGGCTTCCAGATTCTCCATACATCTGACTTCATTCATTGCTATCATCTTAACATCACTTGTAACATTGCCTTAAGGATTGTTAAAGAAATGATACTCTTTTGTTACTGTCTAAAAATGATTTAAATATTAATATGTTCAAGATATATTATCCATGTAGTCATTAATAATCCATCTAAGAAATATCTGAGGTAGTAACATCTAAAATTAATTCAGCCATTCATATAGGAAAATTCCATTTAATAATCAAAAGTTTGGTATAAGTGATATTTCAATGGCAATGTTCTTAATGCCTGCACACATACTTGGTCGAGGTGAAATGATCTTTTTCACGTATATTTAAATGACTGTATTTAAATGAATGTATTTAAATAAAAATGTTAATAAAGAGGGCTGACTCTAGCAAAAACTTTTATAGGAAAAGTAACTCTTTACAATGGCAGCTACTTAAGGAATGATCCAAGGATTTCTAGCAAGAGAGGATCTTCACATAGTTAAAGGCAGACAGTATTTGCCCCAACTTTGGTAGCCTCAGCAGATTCTCTTTCCAAACTCACTCTGCAACTTTGTTACCTTCTGCCTTTTGGCTTTTGACTCTGACTCTTCTCCCTAACTATCCCTGCCTCCACCACCATGCTCAACAGTGTCTTTTTCCCTAAGAAAGCATCCCAGATACAAAATGTAGGACTTATGATACAGTTGGCGCGTTGTTCTAATAGAATTTCTATTTTCAGTGGTAAGCTTTTCTCACATTTTTAGAGTTCACTGGATGTATATATATGCCTCTTATATTGTTTGTATTGTTAGTGGTAAAATTATTAATCATGTACACAAGATTAAAACTTATTATAGAAATTGTTCATATTTATGTCAATTATCAGAAATAAGTAAAAATCTTTTTCTCAGTAGGAAGTTTAGTTTAATTCACTTTCTGGTCAGAAAACTTTATCTGAGAACTATAAAAGAAAGGCCAGTGATTAACTCCTGCAATAATCTTCTGTTGCCTCTAGCTGCATGTAAGAATTAAAAGAATGGATTCCTCAAATATAGACTGTATTTAGAAAGGAGGAAATGGTGTAAAAGATAGTGAGACAAACAAAGTGCTCTTCTCTCTAGTAATTATTTCTTACTAGAATAATGAGGCAAAGAAGTAGTCACAGAAATAAGACATTTCCTCTCATTTGGAGATCAAAAGCCAAACCTTCCCACTGAAAGTAATGAGGAATGGGGAAGTGAGGCAGAACTTTAACAGGGTGGAAGAATATTCTACGAAGAAAAGGGATGGCTGAGTTCTCTGCATGACTCACCTGGGAAGACCAGACCTTGTCCCAGGAGCTCCCACCTCACCGAAAGTTCCCAAGTCATGCTTGAAAGAACCCAGTTTGAATTGATGATCAAGGAATCTCCTTGCTACTTTGTTTATTTCACAAAACCAGAGATTAGGGTTAAAGTTAGGATTTGATTTAAGCTTGAGATGGAAGAAAATATTGGAAATAAATTTAGAAATTTAGGTGATTATTATTGGAAATCTGACTTTATAGAAAAAGTAATACCCAGTGGTCTTCTACTTTACATTAATTTTATCCCAGGTCAATGTGACTCTTAAAAATTACCTGTCTTCTGCGGAAATAAGTTCATGCTATTATTTTCATAATGGTACTCTTAACTTCTGGCCTTGATCTAAAAATTAAACAATTAGTAATTAAATATAAGGCTACAGTACTACCAAGTTTCAACTTATTGCATGAAACTTGGAGCCAGTGATTATTTAAGAGTATTTTAACAGTAGGAGCTTTACTGTGCCTTAAAAAAGAATTAAGAATTTAATCAGAATTTTGTACTAGTTTTCATTACCGTTTATATACATAGAAATAAGAGAAAGTAAGTACAAATATCAAATAAATAAACTGTGTGTCTTGTATTCTTTCTCTGTAAGGAAATTTGCTTTTAGCGCTACATTGTTTGTTTAAAAAAAAAAAAAAAAGCCCAATTCCCCTTTGTAACTTGTCATAAAACATTTCTTAGCAATATCTTCTACCATTGCACAAAAAAGTTTTTAATTTTATTATCATTAATTTACTAAAATAACATTAATTTTAGTAAAATTTAAGGCAAACAATACATATCTAAACATTTTATATTAAATCCACAGAATTAAGTGTCTTTAAAGAAGACACAAAGATTTTTTTCTAAATGACCATGGATTTCTAATGCTTTTTACTAATTTATTAGTCATTCCATATCTAATATTAATTTTGCAAGTTTATTTAAGGAAAAAATGCCAGTTATTACTTCTCAAATTTTTTAATTAACATTACATTTTTAAGTATTAGAAAACCTGTTTGTAATACCTCATGGGACGTTTTCATTCAAAGTAATTTAGGTTTTAAAAATTATCAAATTGGTTTGTTAGTTTATAATCACGAAATTCTTTTTTTCTAAACCGTTCTATTAAGCCCAATAAAAATAATTTTTCCTGATTCAGAGACAACTGAAACTTATTTAAATAGCAAAGAAAGGAGAGAAAAAAATGGCATAGATAATAGAGGCTCTGTTCATCCCTCTGACAACCGAATCAAAGTTGTGACGGAAACAAGGATCAGCAGCAAGGAAAAATAGCCTATGATCTAGATGAACAAGCCATACAATTAGGGGGAAATACAAGAAATCACCCTACAATGGCAGAAGGTAGGATGAAGAAAGGACACGGGGCTGCCCGGTCTCCAGCGGCTGAGTGAGACAGAGGCTGTTGCAGTGACAGACGCCTCTTAAAGGGACCAAGTCCACGAGGGGAATTTTCGCAGTGATGGACGTGCTCACTCTGAGCACCAGTGCCAGTTCAGCTGTGCGCAGGGGGCACCAGGAACTTACAGGGAGACATTATCCAAGTGAGGGCCGAAGCAAGACTCATTCTGTGCAGAAGTGCTGGTGGTCTCCATTGTTCTCTGCTGAACCCTCCCCCACTACCAGTGTGCCAGACATAGTGCAGCCATAGCTGTGATGTCATCAAACTGGGCTCAGAGGATTCCCTGAGCCCCACCTAAGCCACATCCAGGTGATCCTCAGCAAGTCAGACGCTCCTTGCTGAGACTCACACTGGAGGCACCCTCGGTTTCTGCTGTGGCCTTTCGAGGCAACTATAAACACAACATCTCTGGATTGCTTGCTGAATCTTAACAGGTGGCCCCAGAGGGGTAGAGGCTTGGGATAAGTTTGGCCTGCAGCTGAACCCCTCTCAGGACTGTGCCACTGGACACCTACTTCACAAATCCACACTAATAAGATCAGGAGACTTAGGAGCTTTGCTTAATACACAGAAACAGACACTTAAAGGCAGCCAAAATGGGAAGATAAAGAAACAGAAACCATATGAGAGAAAAGAACAGAAATCCAGATATAATGGAGTTGAGTAATCTAACAGATGCAGAGTTCAAAACACTGGTTATAAAGATGCTCAATGAACTTTTGAGAAGTGTAGATAAATTCAGTGAGAACTTCAACAAAGAGATAAAAAACATAAAAATGGAAATGCAAATTACAAAAGGGAACCAGTCTGAAATGGAGAACACATTATCTGAGATGAGAAATATATTGAATGGAATAAACAAAGGAATAAACAAAGTAAATAAAGAAGAAGATCAAAGTAAATAAAGAAGAAGATCCTATTTAGAGGACAGGAAAGCCAATCAGGACACTCAATCGGAATGGCAAGAAAAAAGATGCCAAGACTATAAAAATAATTTAAGGAGGATATAGGACATTATTAAGGCTCTAAATGTTCATCTGATTGGCATAACTGAAGTAAATCAAGATGTTGAACGGCTGTTTGAAGAAATAATAATGGAAAACTCCCCTAACCTGGTGAAGGAAATGGACATAAAACCCCAGGAGGCTTAGAGAATTCCAAAAATCAGGGATCCAAAGAGGCCCAGACCAACACATCATAATTAAAATGCCAAAGGTTAAGTACAAAGGAAGAATATTAAAAGCAGCAAGAGAAAAAAATAATCATATATAAGGTAAAACTCATAAGACTGGCAGCTGATTTCTCAAAAGAAACTATGCAGGACGGAAAGGCTTGGCACAAAATATTTGGCAGGATGAAAACCCAGGATATACAACCAAGAATAATTTATCCAGCAAAACTATCATTTAGAGTTGAAGGACAAAGAGTGAGCTTCCCAGACAAAAATTAGCTAAAGGGATTTATCACCATCAAGCCAGTATTAAAGGAAATGTTGGAGGGACTTCTTTAAGAAAAAAGAGAGAGGACTCAAATAAATAAAATCAGAAATGAAAGAGGAGAAATAACCACGGACTCCACAGAAATGCAATGGATCATGAGAAAATAGTACGAGCAATTATACGCCAACAAGTTGGACAATCTGGAAGAAATGGGCACATTCCTAGAAACATACAATCTCGCAAGACTGAGTCAAGAAGAAACAGAAAATCTAAACCGACCAATTACCACCAATGAAATCAAATCAGTAATCAAAAAGTGCACAAAAAACAGAAGTCCTAGACCAGATAGCTTTATAGGCGAATTTTACAAAACATTCAAAGAAGAATTATCATCTATTCTTCTCAAACTATTCAAAAAAATTCAAGAAGGGGGAAGGCTCCTTAACTCCTTTTATGAGGCCATCATTACCTTGATTCCAAAACCAGGCAAAGACATTAAAAAAAAGAAAACTATAGGCCGATATCTCTTATGAACATTGATGCAAAAATCCTCAACAAAATATTAGCAAACCGAATTCAGCAATACACTAAAAATACCATACACCATGATCAAGTTGGATTTATTCCTGGGATGCAAGGTTAGTTCAATATCCGCAAATCAATTAATGTGATACACCACATTAACAA
>NW_011888814.1:5670891-5673048 GCF_000151845.1 Pteropus vampyrus | reverse complement strand
AGCCAGTATTAAAGGAAATGTTGGAGGGACTTCTTTAAGAAAAAAGAGAGAGGACTCAAATAAATAAAATCAGAAATGAAAGAGGAGAAATAACCACGGACTTCACAGAAATGCAATGGATCATAAGAAAATAGTACGAGCAATTATACGCCAACAAGTTGGACAATCTGGAAGAAATGGGCACATTCCTAGAAACATACAATCTCGCAAGATTGAGTCAAGAAGAAACAGAAAATCTAAACCGACCGATTACCACCAATGAAATCAAATCAGTAATCAAAAAGTGCACAAAAGACAGAAGTCCTAGACCAGATAGCTTTATAGGCGAATTTTACAAAACATTCAAAGAAGAATTATCATCTATTCTCAAACTATTCAAAAAAATTCAAGAAGGGGGAAGGCTCCCTAACTCCTTTTATGAGGCCATCATTACCTTGATTCCAAAACCAGGCAAAGACATTAAAAAAAAGAAAACTATAGGCCGATATCTCTTATGAACATTGATGCAAAAATCCTCAACAAAATATTAGCAAACCGAATTCAGCAATACACTAAAAATACCATACACCATGATCAAGTTGGATTTATTCCTGGGATGCAAGGTTAGTTCAATATCCGCAAATCAATTAATGTGATACACCACATTAACAACTTGAAAGATAAAAATCATATGATCATATCAATAGATGCAGAAAAAGCATTCAATAAAATCCAGCATCCATTTATAATAAAAACTCTTAGCAAAATGGGAATAGAGAGAACATACCTCAACATAATAAAGTCCATATATGATGAACTTACAGCTAACATCATACTCAAAGGAGAAAGGTTAAAAGCATTTTCCTTAAGATCAGAAACAAGACAAGGATGCCCACTTTCACCATTCCTCTTCACATTGTATTTGAAGTCTTAGCCACAGCAATAAGACAAGAAAGAGAAATAAAAGGCATCCAAATTGGAAAGAAGTAACACTCTCATTATTTGCCGATGACATGATACTATATAGAGAGAACCCTAAAGATGCACCAAAAAACTGTTAGAACTGATCAATGAATTCAGTAAAATAGCAGGTTACAAAATAAATATGTAGAAGTCAGTGGCATTTTTATACACCAATGATGAACCTTTGGAAAGAGAAATTAAGAAAACAATCTCATTTACAATTGCACCAAAAACAATAAAATATGGGAATCAAATTAACCAAGAAGGTAGAAGACCTGTTTTCAGAAAATTATAAGTCATTGAGAAAAGAAATTGAAGAAGATACAAATAAATGGAAGCACATACCCTGTTCATGGGTAGCAAGAATCAACATCATTAAAATGGCCACACTACCCAAAGCAATGCAATCCCTATCAAAATATCAATGGCTTTTGTCAGAGAGCTAGAACAAATAATCCTAAAATTTATATATGGAGCCATAAAAAAACCCAAATAGCCATGGCAATCTTGATAAAGAAGAACAAAGTTGGAGGTATCACACTACTTGATATCAAACTATACTACAAGGCTACAGTAATCAAAACATCATGGTACTGGCATAAAAACAGATACATTGATCAATGGAAAAGAATAGAGAGCCCAGAAATAAATTCACGCCATAGCTCACTTAATATATGCAAAAAAAAAGAAGCTGGACCATATTCTTACACCGTATACAAGAATAGACTCAAAATGGATTAAAGACTTAAATGTAAGACCATAAAACTTTTAGAAGAAAACATAGGCAGTAAACTCTCTGATATTGCTATTAGTAACTTTTTTTCAGATGTATCTCCTTAGGCAAGGGAAACAAAAGAAAAAATAAACAAGTGGGACTACATCAAACTAAAAAGGTTTTGTACAGCAAAGGAAGCCATCAACAAAACAAAAAGACAACAGACTTCTTGGGAGAAGATATTCACTAATGATAATCTGATAAAGGGTTAATATCCAAAATTTATAAAGAACTTATACAACTCAACAACAACAAAAAACAAAGAATCCAATTAAAAAATGGGCAGAAGACCTAAACAGATACTTCTCCAAAGAGGAAATACAGATGGCTAACAGACATATGAAAAGATGCTCAAGGTCACTAATCATCAGAGAAATGCAAATTAAAACCACAATGAGATATCACTTCGCACTTGTCAGAATGGCTATCATCCATAAATC
>NW_011888814.1:5664276-5669576 GCF_000151845.1 Pteropus vampyrus | reverse complement strand
TTAATTATTCTATTTGACCTTGTTTAAAGTAACAAAGAGTAAAATATTGATGTCTTAATCATTTGAAATGGTAATCTGGTGAATGGGTATACACTAGATCAGGATAATGGCTGTCCTCCATTCTCATGGGTCAGGTAACTGTCTTATTGGTTTGCACCTATGTTCATTATTTTAAATATCAAGCCTGAATATAATTGTACTTTCTCTAAGGCAGTTTCAGCACAGTGTTGGTTTAAGAACAAAAGAAGCTTACCTACTAGTCTGACACCCAAATGCATTAAAAAGTCATCACAACTGCAGTCTACAGTGATGCTAGTCATCAGCTTTCTCAAAGTATTTACTCATCATAGAAGCTGCTCCCAAATCTCACTGCTACTGTGTAAACTTTCTGGCCATGCTTATATCCTCACTCATCCCTGTCCAAGTATGTATTCTCACTCGCTCCTGCCCACTGCTCCCGACTGACAGGCAATCTCTTCTCTTCTTAATATTCATCCATAGAATCTTTTTTGGCTTAGAATCTGTGTCAATATTTCTCCACCCTCCTTGAAAAGACCACTTGGTTAACCATCATTGGCTTATCTGTGCTGCTCCATATATAATCATTTTGTCTCTTCATCCATCGTTTAAGCCAACCACAACAAAACTTAAGGAGTCAAAGAGGCAAATACAGAAATCTTCCTGAGGAGGATGAAAGTTTTAAATACTTATAATATTTTGCCTCCTCACACAAATATAATTACTACAAAACACAGTAGTTCATACGATTTCTATAAGAAATTAACAGTATGTTATTAAATATCTGGCTCTTTTAAACTGTTCCATTGATGGGTTTTAAAACGAAGCTTACCTCTACTTTATTGTTTGCCTTGAGATATCAAATATGCAGTTTAGTAGATTTTTTTCCCTGTCAGCATTTGTTATGAATTTGTTTTCGATTTTTATCTCAATAATTCATAATGGTAACCTGGTTTTTATATACTACTCCAACCTTCTGGCACGAAACAAGTGGTTTTTTTCTACTTAGCCTCCCTTCTCCAAAAACACCTCAGGTGTTGGGAGAGTGGAAGGAGAGGACGAAGTATAAATTCTGCCTGTACTAATTTGTAAACTGTGTTCTCCTGACAGATTTCATTTTGAGTACCTTCTGCTTCTACGACTGCAGGGGACGACTGACCCTGTGTGGGAAAGTCAAGTTCCCAGTGATGAATAATAATCACAAGTATAACAAACCAAAAGTAAGAATCATCATTAAGGCAGCATTTCTCTTGGCATAGCACTTCCTGAATATCTGTCCAGAAGGCTGGTTCAGAACTGACTCAAAGCCCTGTTGCTGAATTATTTCTCAAAATAGCTATTCTACACAAGGTGTTCCTCAGAGACATCACCAAATACTGACCCAGTCTACTCTTGCTTAGCTTAGCTTGACAGGTTCACTATGTTAGTTGTATTGCCTTAGCTGGGAAGAAAATCTTACTTGCCTTCTTTTAACATGTTAATATTGTGGAACTACACTCTTGTCACCTCTTCTTCTCAACAGTTCGAGATGAAGTTATTCTTTCATCCAGTCAGCGTTGACTGGCTGGCCCCTGTCAGGTTTAAGCTGCCAATCATAAAAAACTTTTCAAGTGGTAAGTGATAAAGTTGTTCTAATACAGCACTGTGCAGAGATGAGTATTAATAAAATATTTGATAACAGTATTTCCTAAGACTGCTGACATTTGTGGCTCCAGAGAAGGATATTTTAAGTTACCTAGAGGAAATTGACTAAACACTGAAATTTCAGTTGAGTCAGCAATGACAGTTTAGTGAGATCTGTGTTCTGACAGAAGGGCAGAGCACTAAAGAAAAAGTTAAGAGGTGTATATAAATCAGACATGAGTCTAAGGTAGGTTTCCCTGATAGTCATGTAAAAACAAGAACTTGAAAGGTGAACAGGATTTAGCCAAGTAAAGAGGTAGAGGAAAGCCTTTTATTAACGATCCCTCCTTCTGTTCTAAACAAAGAGCTACAAGAGGGCTGATATGTATCCAAATCAATTGTGCTCTTAGAGATAACCAACTAACTCATATTAGAACAGCAAAAATTATGAGGTCACTGTACGTGCATTAATCACAAATTCTGAGAGATACATCAGAGTCAGAAATAGGAACCCACTAGCATCACCAGGCCATTGGGTAAAAATAAATAAACATTTAAGTCAAAGGCCAAACTTATCAGCCTTGAAATTGGCCCAACACTCATCCTCCCCCATAGATAGAACCACCCTGTTAGAGGTCACTTTGCTACCAGTCGCTCTTATCAAGCCGACTGGAGAGGAAACAAGTTTACCTTCCCCACAACCTAAACATGAGCCTCACTGTCTATCATCTGCTAAACTCTCTTAAAGCCAATTAAGATGTACTTCCCTTGTCCTGTATTTTAAGGACTAGCCCTGTTTACCTCCTTCCAGAATCCAAGGTTATAACTCCCATCTACTCTCTCCTAAAATATCACCTTCCTATGCTTTATCCAGTCGTATAACTTACTTACGCTTTCAAAATGTACCCCTGATGATAGAACTTTACCAACAGCATTTTCAAATGAGTGTTTTTTTCCCTCTCACTCCGTATCAGATGATGGGGTTAATGTTCTTGCTTTCTATTTAGCTGTGAAGACCACTAAACATAAAGCCTGTGCTACTTTTTGGCTCATTACTCTCAGAAGCTTCTTTCTCATCTCCCTTTCTTATGATCCCATGTCACAGCCTGGACTCTCTCCCTTATATCTGCCTCTTACATATGAAACATCCTGGTCTCACGGTTTCTTTGTTTTCTTTAATTCTGAAGAAAAACATATCATATGAACAAAATATTTAAACTATTTCTGTTCATTTCAATAAGAATGACATGATGAACATCCAGGTACTAACCTCCTGGTTAATAGTAATTTAAAGCCCATCTTGTACGCATTTCTGCCATACTCTCTCAGAAGCACCCAGCCAACTCTTGGGCCTATTATTCCTAGCTGTTTTTGTTGTTGTTATACCACTTGTGAATAATTATCAAGTCAATCTATTGTTTAACTTTTGTTCTTTCTTAAACTTATTATGTGAAATTATACTTCTGTGAATATGCCTTGTATACAACAAATTAATGGAATAGGTCCAGGTTACTGAATCTCAAAATCTTCACATGATGCTGCATTGGTTATTGTTTATCTCATTTAATTATTGTATAGTACTCACCTATAGAGATATACCACAATATAATGATCTGTTCTATTTTTGGTATAGGACTTATCAAAAGAAAATATCCAAAACAAACAAAAAAAGATTAAAAAGTACAGTATCCCTAATTTTAAAAATCAAAATTGAAGAAAAATGATATTCACAAGATATAATTGAGATACAGTTGAAGAAAACTTTGAGAAATTAGCGGGGAGAAAAGATAGCAAATAGAATGGCAAATGGATCAGTTCAGGACATACAATGTAAGTAAGTACTGTTTCGGAAAGAGGGAACAGAAAAATAAGAGGATATATTATCAAGAAACTAGTTCCAAAAAGATTCTAGAAAGATATCTGAAGGATATGAGATTTCTAATTAGAAAACTCATCAAGTGCCCAGTAAAAGAGCTGGAGGGGGGAAAAAAAAAAAAAGATTCATGGCAAGGCACAAGGCTATGAAAGTTAAAGAGAGAAAAGTCAGTCTATTCTTCAACAGCCACACCAGAAGCAAGACAATGGAGTATGCTTTCGATCATTGAAAGAAAATGATTTTCAACTTAGAATTCTATGCTGAACAGTGAGGGTAGAATATATACATTCTTAAACATGTAGTTCTCATGTTTTCAAAAGATTTACTTCCCTTGTGACCCTTCTCAGGAAGCCGTAAAAGGATATGTTTCAATGAAATGAAGAAGTAAAACAAGAAAAGATCCAGAACACCAGAGATGTCATAAGGGAGAGAAGTAAACAAAAATCCCAGCATGATGAGAAAGGGAAGTTCCAAGGACAGAAACTAAAAATTAAAACATATTGAAAAAAAATTATAGTTCTGGGAAAGAGATTAGAGATAATTCAGTGATAAGTATATTGAAAATTATGCAGAGAGACAATCCTTGAACTCAAGGCAAACAAAAAGCCATACAAGAATGCAACAATTTTAGGACCTCTGATGCTCCTTACATCTGTATTCAAAAATTGTACCTACTTGCTGCCCTCACTCAACTCTAATTTCCTAATTATGCCTGTGCTTCTGGTCTGTTTATGCCTTCTTCAAAAGAAAAGGACTGAAAACAGAGTGTGCAAATCTTAAACAACGAATAGCATCTCATTATATGCTACACTCTCCCTTCAACATGAATTCTCACAAACTATTTTTTCCACATAGTTCTAATAAACTGCATCTATCTGGCCTGGGTATAAGATGTCAATAACAGAATCTTTCTATCTTTGTTATATTTATCTAACAATGATGAGAAAACTTAAAAAAAAAAAAGTTGGCAATAAGATAGGTGATGTTCAGTCAATTCTATACAATTTATCCTTTACTAAACTAATATTAACTTCATACTTCTTATCAAGTTGTTTTTCTTCCCTGTTTGACCTACTTCATAAAGCTTCACAAAAAATGAAATTGATGTAATGCTATAAATAAATGTGCTGCTTTAATGTGCTCAAAATAAAATGTATAAAGAAAAATTACTTTCGATGTTCTTAAGTATTAAAAATAGACAATTATAGGTAAGTAACCATTTCTAGTACCAATCTTTAATATACAGAGTAAACCTCCTTGATTTTGCAAATTGAGATGGCAGACTAACTGCTGAGAACTAGAGAAAAAAATATTACAATAAGCAGGTAATATGACATGGATGTCAAGGGAGAACAGTGCACAACAGAAAGTTCGTATCTATACAAATGACCTACTTTATATAAAATAAAATTAAGTTAATGAGAGAGAGGGGTGTCAGGCAATATGAAATGCCTATTCATCGCATGTAACCTACTTTTGTTTTGAGCTGCTCTGGATGATTTCTTATTAGAGAAACTAGTCACACTAGTTTAAATACATGTGCTATCCTGGAATAGGTGTAATTTTTATTGTAATATTTATTTTAAGTACTTCATTTTTGTACTGAAGATTACAAAAGAATGTAAAAGAATGATTTTTAAAAGGTTTTTTTATGGATTATGTTTTAATAATTATGAATGGCGTGAATCTTTATTTTTCTTCATCAGTTTAATCACAGCAATTTCAGACTGGCTTGTGGTTGTAGATAGTTTAAATCCTTTCCCTTTATTAAAAAGTAACTTTC
>NW_011888814.1:5662219-5663676 GCF_000151845.1 Pteropus vampyrus | reverse complement strand
AATAAAAATTAAAAATAAGTAAATAATAAATAAATAAATAATAAAAATAAAATATAAACAATATCTCCCTTTGAGGGAAAATAAACAAACAAAGCAAGCATAGAGGTGGCAGGCAACTTCTCTATATACAATCAATACATTAGGGACCCACTCTACACTCCTTCCTCTCTCAGAACTACCCAACTCTCATAACCCAAAGCAATTAGTTACATAATACCCAAGAAACTAAACCTAGTACTTCTTAACAAAATGGCTAAGCATGTCAGCTTTCTCTAACTACTATTTTTCACATTCATTTGGAATCACCATGTCTCAGTCTGAGTTTAATGTAAGAGACAGAGAAAACCAGAAACAGGAGATAGATTTTAAAGTTTCTAAAAGTTTTATTGTTTTAACTTTCATATTAAATCTATAGTCTATCTTGAATTGATTTTCTATTTATGGTATTATAAGGTAGAAATTATGATTTACTTTCATTTCTATCCAGATTTTTAACTAACCCAGTACCATGTATTAAAATAACCATCCTTTTCTTCCACCCTTTCATGTCACCTTTGTCAGAAATCAAGAGATTTATATGTGTCCTTAATTTATGAAATAACTATTTTGCCTCATTGCTTTATTTGTCTGTCTGTTAACACCTTAGTCTTAACTACTATTCTTAAGTATTAGAGCTTGTATCGGTATATAAATCTTTCATCATTTTTTCTTGTTCCAGAATGCCTTGGTTATTCATGGCCTTTAAGTTTCCATAAAAACAGTAAAAAGAGCTTGTCAATTTCTACCAGAAAAACCTGCTAGAATTTTGATTGAAGTCTACTGGAGAAAATTTTCTTCTTATAAAATATTGATTCTTCAATTTCATTGACATATCATTCCATGATCAAATTAAATTAAATTATTATTTAGGCATAGATTGTGGCTAATACTGTCTCCCAAACTCCTTGTTTGACTCTAACGATAAAGGTTTGGAAATATAAATATTCAATTTCCCAGTGCCCTTTAGAATTGGGAATGCCATGGGACATAGTTCTGGCTTTTGAGGCACTAAAGGAGGACTAAAGAGTTTTTTATGCAATTAATAGAAAGGGGGAAATGTGGCTGGGACTACATTTTCCTCTTTGTTGTGCCTTAAATACAGAAATGATTCATCACTATCCAAAAAAATCATCAACTGAAATGAATTGAGGTCAATTGCTGCCTACCTTCAAGCTATTTTTACATTTAAAAAAAAAACAACTCTATTTATTTAAGTTACTATTTGGTAAGGCTTCTGTTTCTTATAGGAGAACCCATTGCTAATATTAAGCTATTTTCTATAAAAGGAAAAAGAAACATCAGATTAGAAGCTGTGCTTTCTTTGCTTGTAAGAAGTATCTGATAACTAAAAATTCCAGTAAAAAAATTAATTAAAAAGCTTTCAGTCTACTATAAGTTATATGTATTTAAAAAAAAAA
>NW_011888814.1:5649892-5661754 GCF_000151845.1 Pteropus vampyrus | reverse complement strand
GTTGCTCCAGAATTACTTCTCATAGACACAGAAATATTTTCTCATGATATTGAATCCATAAAAAATTAGATTTAAAAAATTGTCTCTACTATATTTCTTGCTTATTTGGAATCACCATGTCTCAGTCTGAGTTGATGAAAGACTGCTGATTATGATTTGGGAGACATTTTTCCAGGGTCCTACTAATAAAAAATTGAACTAATGAAACCAAAATGTAGTCCATAACTACATGCTACAATTCAATGCCTATCCCCAATATAAATACCTGTAGTGGATTTCAAAGGAACCCTATAAAGAGAGTGTATTATTTTAGCACAATTTTCCATAATTAGTATATAAAATAAAATAAATAAAAGTAGATGACCTGTTGGGTGGTAATCTGTACCATATTCATTACTAGATAGAGAACATATGGCCATAACATAAACATTTCAGTAGAAATTTTCAGAGAAACGCATTTTGCTTGAGTGACATGGAGAATTAACCCATAGTTTCTATTTATTTGATAAAGATGAATGCCCTCTAAACTGAGACTCTGGCCCACAGCTTGATTCATCAGATTTTTAAATATTCTGACTGCAGCTTAGATAATAATTCTTGTATGCTGTCTTAGTTATTCTATTATAAGTTTAAAAATAAAGTCATTGAAAAATTCAAAGGATTTCCTAATAAGCTAACTAATATGTTAAAGAGCTATAATAATCCCTAATACCCAAGTCTGGTGCATTGAAGAAAATAATAAATCATTTTCTCTTCTTTGTCTCCCATCAAATGCCCCTCTCCTCTAATACTTCTGTTCTTCTTCCTAATTTTTAGAGCTTAGAATTCATTTTTTAAAGTTAATTGCATTTTTGATTAAATATTAGATTTATTTACTTAATGGATTTTCAAATTCAAATGATAGAAAATAGGTAGGTAATCTAATGTAAATTTAAAAAAAATAGGTCAGGTGTGATAAAAATGCATGTATCCCATGTAAAGAAGACAATGTCTAGTGAATTATCCTTTTGGGCATTGGGACATAGTTTTGCTAGAACTTCTAATTTCTCAGAAGTCATAACCATTTCGGCAAAATAATTCTGATTTTAAATGCTGGCAACTAATTTAAATTTAATAAGAAACAACTATAGTATACAGGATCATATTTGTTGAATTAAACAATCTACATGTGTTGTTATATTCAGTCTTAAGCTTCTTCAGACATAACCAGTGGAATGTAGGCAATAACATCGTTCTTTATCTCCTCTCACCTATTAATTTTTTTTTTATTCTAGTGAATCAGAAATGCTCTGCTTTTTCTTGTCAACAGGATATTTTAAACACTGTATAATTTTACGTTATAACATTGGTTCTCAATTGGGAGGTCTTTGGGCCCTTAAGGGACATTTGGCAACATCTTGGACATTTTGGTTGTCGCACTGGGAGTGTTAGTGACATCTAATGAGTACAGCTAAGGATGCTGTTAATCATTATATGATGCACAGAACAGTCCCACAGCAAAGACTAATCTGGCCCCAAATGTCAGTAGTGCTGAGGATAAAAAATCCTGGCATATAATATCTCCAAATTCTTAATATATCCTAAAATTCTTATAGAAACTTAATGTATGAGAAATGGAATTGAAAAGAAATGGACAGAAAGGTACGAGGGGATTGAAGGAGTATAAAATAAGAGAGGAATAGTTCTCAATTTATGGGGAGTTTTAATTTTATTCTTTTTCTTGGTTGGTGAAAAATAATCTGGAGTAGAGTGCTTTATTTTATCTCAATCTTATTATTCATATTAGCTCCTTATGATAGAAATATTTGATAAAAAGAATTAAAAGAAGGAAGAAACTCATCCCTACTTATTTTCTTCTACCTTAAGCCTAAGTGTTTTAAAGTCTCTGATTCTTCCATCACGTTTGGAGCTCATGCTAGTCTATCTAGATGTTCAATTACTACACTTACTAATACTTGCTAGCCCAAATAACAATCTAGTATTATGGGTATTTGTGAATACTCACAGCATGTAATAAATGCTCAACAAATAATATTAGTAGTATTATTGTTCAGCCCTAAACGCCTACATTTTCAGTGATTTTTTAATGGTAAGTCAGTCTTTATTTTCTTTTTCTTAGACTTTATTTATTTTTGGATCCCTTAAAGAGTTGGAGATTTACTCCAAAAGGCTTGAGCACTCTAAAATAAGCAATCACATACTAAAACAGGAATATCATTGCAGCAGGACAGACAAGTTCATTTGGATGTATTTTCCATCTTCTGGGTTTCTACATAACCATTAGGGAGCTTAAGTTTTATTAATAAAAATATATTTAAAAACAAGTCTCCTAATGAATTAGCTATCTGAATATATAACCAATATATAATGGCCCAGGAGTCTTGCTCCTTTCTTGAACTCAGGAATCATTTAATGGGGCAGTTCCCTTGCTTGAAAAGTTTCTTGCATTTTCTAAAACATAATCACTGTAAATTATTTGCATATATTTTCCATAGAAATTTATGTTACATATTTCAGGGGCACTGGGTATAGATGTAATAGATGTAATATTTTTAAGGTTTCAAGAATCTACTAAAGGCAGTCAGATTTTCTTAACAATTTCTGACAAGCATCAAATTCATTTAAGCTGAGGAATTAGTGACCTTGAAAATTTCAGTTCATCTTGATCTACAGCCAAATACACCATCAATTTCACTCAATTTATTCTCTTAAAAGCAGGGTTGGAGAGGTTTAACTTATTTAAAACATCTATTGGTACCTAGATAAAATTTTGTCAAAAATTGTTAACAGAATATAGTTGGATTTGCTAAAATTTTCCCTTTCTCCAGTTTGTTTAGGCATTATATAGATGCAGAACTCATGTGATTTTAGAGTATTTGAATGTTAATTACAAACCAAGAAACCCTCTATTTCAAAGTTAAAGATTTCAAACTCTTCCATGTTTATAAAATTGAAAGACTTTAAATTTAAAAAAGAAAAATTTTGTATTTTAGTCATGAATAAAAGTTATGAGAAATTTCCTCTTACTCTTTGTTTGTAGCATGTAACCTCTAACATTATAGAAATGGTTAAAATAAGGCATTTTGTAAAATTATTTTGTTAGCATTAAAAAATAGTCATAGGAGTATATACAGACATAAGGGCAGAGTGTATAGAGTTATAATAATTCTCCTTGAAACTGCAGCTCCTTGAAACTTCTGAAAATATAAAGCTCATAAATAGTATAATCACATATTTGTTGCACAAATTCAGGAATACTAATACTTTTTTCCTACTCCTTCCAACTCAAGGAGATTTATTTAGGACAAATAAATGGATGTACTACTTTATGCCATACAACTTTTGTGGATAGAATTACAAAGGGAGAACATTTCTTGGTGTTCTTTCTTCCTTTCACTTCAGAGGGTGATGTCACTAATTTACAAAGCTTCAAGTAAAAGTGTCAATTTGTATGTGCATATACACGGCTTTATTAGTTCTTAAATTATTGTGAGTACTTATATATAGTGACACTGAATACACAAAAATTATCATTGATATTTCATTAATTCAGCTTGGATTTTGTGCAGGACAGAGTATCAGAGAAGAGGAGCTGCAGAAATGTTGTATGGGTTCCTTCAGTACTTAATCATATACCAAGCTGTATATACCAAGTATGAAACTCCACGTAGCTTAGCTGACAGGAGACGCCAGCCCACAATAGTCTCATGAAGTTATAATTTTAGAGTTTATCCAGCCATGTCTAGTTTTTAGAAAGGATAAGGCACTCTTTCCAGTTTATGTATGCTGGGAAGAAGCAGAAATCTCATTTCACTGACTTTCAACAAAGACGTCAAAGTAATGAACTTGGGAAAGGAAAGTCTTTTCAGCAAATGGTTCCAGGATAACTGAATATTCATGTTAAAAAAGTGAAACTCCACTACTATTTCACATCATATAGAATATTAATTTGAGGTGGATCATAAATGTAAACGTAAAAGTAAGAGCTCTAAAGCTTCCTGAGGAAAACACAGGAGAATATTTTTGTGGTTTAGGGTTAAACATTGATTTATTAGACTGGACACAGAAAGCAAAACCAAAATTTTTTAAATGCTAAAATATACTTAATTAAAATTAAAAATTTATGCTCATCAAAAAGACACCATGAAAAATATGGCTAGGCAAACCACACTGGGAGATTTTTCACTGAGAGAAAATACTCACAAAACATATAACTGATAAAAGTTTATATACTGATATATAAATAACTCCTACAATTCAGTAATAAAAAACTCAAAAAATTAAAAAAAAGACTTGAATACTTAATAAAGAAATACGATGACCAATAAGTACATTAAAAGGTGCTCAATCACTAGTCTTTAGAAAAATACAAATTAAATCACGATCAGTTATTAATAGATAATATCTACTATACCTAGAATTAAAACAACTGATAACAAATATTGGCAAAGATGTAGAGGCACTGGAACACTCATAAATCCTTGAAAGGAGTATGAAATGGTACAAGTACTTTGAGAAAGGTTAGATTTTTTTGCAAAGTTAAACATAAATCTATACTATGACTAAGCAATTCTATTTCTAGGTTTTCTCAAGAGAAATAAAAACATTGACCTACAGTAAAATTTGAACATGAATGTTCACAGCACTTTTTTTCATAATTGCCAAAAATGAAACAACTGAAATATTCACTACCATAAGAATGAATAAATAAGTTGTGGTATATTAGAGAAATACTACTCAGTAACAAAAAGGAGAAAAACACCTATGCAATTCAACAAGATTGACTAATCTCAAGAATATCTTGCTATGCTAAATAAACTGGAAAAATTAATGTACATACTGTATGATTCTCCTTTTATTGAGATAATTAAGAGTATTTGAAAATAAGCTATAGATTAGATAATAGTTTTGTTTCAATGCTAACTTTGAAAGTATAATGTGTTCTAGGAAAAAATGTCCTTGTTTTTAGGAGATACTGAATTATTTAAGAGTACCGAACGATAGGACTATATCTAATATATTCTCAAAGTGTAAGAAAAAATTGTGTGTGTGAGAGGAGACAGACAGAGAATCACAAATATAGCAAATAGAGAAAAATGTGAACAATTGGAAACTCCATAACAAGTATGTAGAAATTCCTATTTTATAATTTTCTATAAATTGGAAATTAAATTAAAAAATTTTTAAGTTCCAAAAATTAGCATGCTCCACTTTACAGACTTAAAGTGCATACAAATGTCCTTTAAAGCAAAGTATTGTCTCCACCCACAGTTTTTTCACAAGGCAAAGTATCTTATCCTCAAATTTTGACTGAGATGTTCACACCACCCATTAATAATAGGTAGTAGCACACTGGACACCTTAGATGCTCAGTGTGAGGCTACCTCTTATGTAAGACTGCTAAAACAACATGATAATAACTGTTTAAACCACCCTTCTTATGACTTCTAAGTCTCGATACTAACTAATTACAGTGGAGAAGCCAAAGCTTTATCTACTATGCCAAGGTGTTTGGATTTCATGAGGGCAATAAGGAACCACTGAAGGGTTTTAAGCAGGTTTTATCAAGTTCAAATTGGCATTTTATAATATTGCTTTGAAAGATTGAAGGATTACAAATTATTGGCAGGAAAAAGAGCTAGGAATGTGTTGCCACATTCTCGGAGTACAAAAAAAAAGGACTCAGATTAAAGTAGAGGAAATATTAATACTGACTGTATCTGAGAGATATTAAAGAGGCAGAACCAAAAAGATCAGTCGTTGATTCAATGTGGTACTGAGAAAGAGGAAGAAGTAAAGTGCATATTTTATAAGATGAGGAATATAAGAGTAAGAGATGGTTCAAGGATATATTGAGCTCTTCTATTGATTTATTGACTTGTAGTTCTCCATGCATGGTCAAGTTGAAATCAACAAGGATCTGGAGTTCAAGAAGGAGATCTGGGCTAAATGACAGTGTTTAGAAGGCGTAAATCTATAAGCGCAGATCTATTCTTTTGCTGTGAAATGTTGGACAAATAACTCTTTAGATATAAAATGTTTGAGCCTCCAGGAAATTCATTATTAAATGAATTATTAAATGTCAGGTAGTGTCATGATCTTCCAGTACATCTATTATCCAAATAAATTAAAAATCATTAGTGAAAAATAATAAACCACAGAAGAACCACTAGAAACAGTAAACATTCATTCCAGTTTCTTTGAAAATAATTCCCTATATTTTCTTTGATACTTTCTTCTCCTAACTTCAAATTTTGTTTTTCTGATTGTTAAAGTACTGGTTGTTAAGTGAGAAAAATGTCTACAGACCAATTTTCAAAGGGTTGCTGCTCTAATTATCCAAGTTATATCACATTTCTTGACAAGCTCTATGTTAACAGTGTATGACATATGGAATTTTCTTCAAATATAAAATCTCTTCAAAGATTGTAAACAGGCTATTTGGACCCGTCCAAGAAAGCAGAAGAAGGATGATATAAATCTAATACATTTGAGATTCTTGATGGTATTAAATTATTCTAGCCAAAATCAGTGCAAATCCTTTGCTGAGCTCTATAAGCATTCAGCAAAGCCTTTCTGATGGAAATGTTAATAAAAGCCAAAATATAAATTGGGAGGAAGAGCAGTTATTCACCAACCCTATTATCAGAGAATGACTTAAAATTGTATGTCTGTTCATTTGTGTGTATATACAAATACCAGTGAGAACTTGGGAGGAAAGCAGTAGAAAGAAATTGAGAAAAGTTAGCCAATCTTTCAGAATTATTCTCAGCTATTTACTGATAGGATCAAAGTAGAACTCTTCACAGAAGTGGAACATCCTTTTCTCTCTTGTGCCAACCTTAAACCCACATTTTCTAGATTTGGCTTCTGATAAAATTTTAAAAAAACAAAAACAACAACAAAAAAAAACGCTTTTGACTTTGGTTTTCAGAAACTTTGGCCCGAAATACTCCATCAACTCTTCCCTTGTTCAGGGTAGTCATTTTTACACTAAAACAATCAGAACTACTCTGCCAACATACATACATAGAAATATAAACTGACTGTGGAAAAAAAATAATAGCCTTTGAAAGTATATTCCCTGACTTGCCACACATTTTTAACTTTTCATTTAGAAATTAAGACTATTAGAGCTGAAAAAATGTCACGACTGTTGGCAGTGTAAATACACTGTAAATTTACTTATAGTACACTACTAAGATATTTTAAAAACAATACACTCAACAATGGCTAGTAGGTTAGCTGGTCTTCCAGGAGTAGAAAAGCATTATGAATGTTTCCTACTATCCTTAAAAGATTGAAAACCATGGCCTTGGTGTGTTACTTACAGATAATAAAATGTCCTTTTATTAAATTTAACTGAACATTATCCAAGAAATCACTGTCCCAGGGAGAGCAATCTGAGATTTCCTCACTGACATTTAAACAATGCCTTACCACATAAGTAGAGAAAATAATGGATTATGCCATATGTTCTTATCTAGTTCACGCCCCCAAAGGCCTAGAGAATGAGCATTCTTCCCTTGTTCTTATTCTTTCCTTAGGTTTTATAAATCTAAACAAATTAAATAAATGTTTTGCACTTGTAACTCTATTTCTTTTAGCAAAAAAAAAAAAAAAAATGACTGCCAGGGGAGCCACAGAATTAAGAGAATTTGCAAACAAAGGAACAGAGGCTATATGCATCTTCACACCAAATTAACAGAACACAAGACAAACTACAATGGATTATTCAATGTAGTAAAAAAGACAGTTATTACAATTTATCTGGATGGACTACATATAAAATTTCATCTTATTTTGATTATTATTGGGAAAATATAACAAAAACTTATTTAAATTTCTCGAGAAATTGAATATATTTCTAAGAGCAAGATTCAAAAACTCTTGAATATTCCCCCTTTAAGCTTATTTTAGCTACTTCTTATGCTCATAAATCCAAATATTCATGTTTCTTCTCCCTGTAATCATGGGTTATACACTAGTGTGTGTGTGTCTAAGCTCTGGCTGGGTGTCCCACACTCTGGGAATCATAATTATGTTCCTCCCAAGCTCTATAATTTTTGTGTTGTTTTTTAATTTTTCAACATTCAATATCAGTCAAGTTTTCTAATTTATATACAATGAGAAATCAATATGAAATTATAAGTATGGATTTTTTTTTTTTTGCCTATTTACTTATTAGTCTTATTCTCTTTTTGTTAGTCCCTTGGAGGAATTTGTGTATTAAGTAGATTGTAATGCTTAGGAGAGTTATCATCCCCAAATTAGAACTGATATTGAATTGACCCAAGTATGTTTCTTTCTTGCTTGAACCTCATATGGTCAAATGGAGTGATTTATTTCTGGCCACCTATGAAAAGTCACTTAAGGAATCTCATCCCTTATTTTACTGATCATGGACCTCGAAGGAAGTTTATTTCCAGCACTAGTGGCATCAATATGCACATAACTCTTTTAATAATCACAATTTTTACCCAAATGACTTCATAGCCCAAAGAAAACATTTCAAAAAAGGAACAGAAATTTCTACTTTAAAGGTAATTAATAACTTGCTTTTCGATCCTTAACAGTTCTATGATTTCATTTAAACCACATTTTTCAAATAACCCAGAAATAAAAAGTCATACTCAATAAGAAGAGGCTAAAATCTATGTTAACAGAATCAAAGATGCAGGACACTCCTGATCAGGAAGTTTTAAGCTACTCTACTGATTAAAGTTTCAGTCATTCAATTCATTCAATAAATTTCTAAAGCAAATATTATACCCAGCCTAGTTGCTTTCATACATTCTCTACAACTCTCAGTTCTCTTCTTTCAGTGGCATACAATAGTGTATGCATCGATACACAACATTCCCAAAGAAAGGAAAAACTCATTGTCCAATCTTGAAGTAGAGGTGGTTGGAGGGAAGAGAAACAAGAACAAGAAGCCAAATTATCTCACCTTTCCATATATTCATAAAATGTTCTCTCTCTCTTAAAAAAAAAAAAATCACAAAATTCAAGCCAAAAACATAAGTGTGGAAGAACTGTAACTCAATTTTTAAAACCTCCTGCCTAATGGACAGGTACCAGTGCCCTCCTCCTCCCTCTACCAGAACTTCCCAATGGGTATATCCTAAAGCACATCTGTGCTGTAAATGAGAGGATTTTCATCCTCTCATTCCTTAGAGATAGGTGGGTATGGCCTATATAGGATGCCCACAGATAGTTGCCTCTACAAATATTAATTTTTATGAATGCCATGATTTGTAAAAGGTTTAGAAGCACTTTATATCCAATTGTCTCCATCTTCCATCTCCAGTGAAAACAAACAAACTAACTCTGATCAAGTTTTTCAAAATTATTTTATAATGGCATAAACTTATTTATGTCCCTCAGGCTAAAAATAAACTCCTCTTTTATCTGCTTTTTGAGGCAATGATTTTTGCTGACTGAATGGAAAAGGCAATGCAATATACATATGGCATATTATTGAATTGTACACTTGAAACCTATGTAATTTTGTTAACCAATGTCACCCCAGTAAATTTAATAAAGAAAAAAAATTAATTAAAAAAAGAATCTCCCAGAGCCACATACAGGTTGGTTGGTATATCGCAATAATATCTTCCTATCTTTATTCAATGTCTTCATCGAGAAACAAGATGGTTGGAAAGTAACTGAAATATGTTCAAACTAGCTTCTCAAAAAAATGGTAGGAAAGGGGGACAGATTTATGGAAAAGAGACATACCTAAGGACAAAATCAATAACTGAGCCTTTTGTGGGACTAGAACCAAAGTCGCCCTCTCCATCTCTCTTGTACCACTTGATCTTTTTTCTAGATTTCAGATTCATTCTTCCCTCTTCTTTCATGCATAATATATTTTCATAATTAATTCACTCATATACTTTGGAAAGATGATTTTACATCTCTCTCCTGAAATCTCTAACATCCTCTCTCGCATCACCCTCTCAACTGATAACCTTCTCTTATATTTCACTGAAAATTAGAATTAATCACAAAAGCACTTATACATTCTCCCTACCATCATACCTACCAACAACCTGTCCATTCTCAAACACTCTAACTTCATTCTTATTACAATAGATAAATTGTTCCCTGTCTATGGCTAACTCTTTCGTCATTTGACTAGATCACTTCCTGCTCTCAAGGATGTCAGTCCTATAATTATCCTCTTCCCTTACATCGTTTTCAACTCTCTACTAGATCATTCTCATAGTCATACATACATTTGAATTGTAGTATTTTAAAACTCCACTTTAATTTTTTTTAAAAAACTCCCTTGATCTACAATCTCCTCATAGTTTGTACCCTATTTCTCCATTTTATTTTTCAAAAACTCATTGTGGAACTTGTCTATATCCACTGTTTTTATTTCATTGTTTCTTATTCATTTGGGAGCTCACCTCACACATCTTTTTGTCCCCACTAGTCTAGTAAAATTGGCTTTCTCAATCACTCTGCTGAACTCTAGACATATATCCTGGCACCTATTCAATGTATTCACTTCCATGTCTAATAGACTTCCTAATTTAACATGCCCAAACCAAACTCTTGATTCTGTTGCCACCTTAACCTGAAACTAACTCGCTTCTTCCTCAAGTGTTTCCACTTTCATAAATGGCATCACATTCACCTAGTAGATTCAATCACTAAATCTGCTCTTTATCTAACACTTCACATCCAAACCAACAGCAAATCCTCTCGGTAATACTTTCAAAATGTATCTTGAATCTAACAATCAGCACATCCAAATGTATCTTGAATCTAACAATCAGCACATCCACCATTATCACCTTACTCCTTAACCAGCATAACACCTTAGTTCGTTTTCCTGTTTTCATTTTTTTTGTCACCCGGAATGATCTTTTGACAACATAATTCACTACTCTTTTTAACACTGTTAAAAGATTTAACAGTTCCATTAGAAAAAATTATGTAGTCCTTATGTTGATCCTCCAATCCCAAAGGATTTGGCTCCTGGCTATATTTTCAGTCTCATCTCCTGCCTTCCTGGCTATATCTTTAGTCTCATCTCCTGCCATCATCTACCTTTCTCATCGCACTCCAGTCACCTTGGACTTCTTGCTTTTGAGCTTTTGCACTTTGTTTTCCCTACCTGGATGTTTACTCTTTCAGGTATCCGCATGATTTGTTATCCTCACTTCATTCAAGTCTCTCATCAAATGTTACCAGCTCAGAGAGTCAGTCCCTGACTGCCTATTTAAAATAACACTATCATCTTGCCTTGCTTTATTTTTCTTCATAACACTAATTTCTTCTCAACACTATTTATGTAATTATTTTAATAATGTATACATCCCAATAAATATAAGCATAAGGACATACTTTATGAACTGAAGTATTCTTGTCACTTAAGAGATAGTATCTGGACAATCATTACTTACCCACTGAAAAATTCACAAAAAATAGCCAATCTAATACCACCCAGTTCAAATGCTGAACACAGTTTCATAAAATCTCCATGTCCCAATTCCATATTTCCAAGCCAAAGAATGAATTGGCCAAATTTATCCTAGTCTCATCTGTTATACACACATGTTATCGTGAAAGGATGGAAATATAGGCCTCACTGTCACACAATTAGGTCTAAGGCAGCAGCACAATTTCAGAAAAAAGGGATGCGAATAAGCAGAAAAATTAATGTCTTCGCTTTCATCTATTTAACAAATATTTATTCAATACTGACAGTATGCCAAGAATTCTATAAAGTAGGATACGGCAGAAGCTTGGCAAACAGAAACCCTTCTCTTATAAATCTTTCATTTAGTAAAGGGAGCTGCAAGTATATGTGGCACTCTAACCTACGATCCATGGATAAAAGAATCA
>NW_011888814.1:5647297-5649842 GCF_000151845.1 Pteropus vampyrus | reverse complement strand
ATCTCCTCATAGTTTGTACCCTATTTCTCCATTTTATTTTTCAAAAACTCATTGTGGAACTTGTCTATATCCACTGTTTTTATTTCATTGTTTCTTATTCATTTGGGAGCTCACCTCACACATCTTTTTGTCCCCACTAGTCTAGTAAAATTGGCTTTCTCAATCACTCTGCTGAACTCTAGACATATATCCTGGCACCTATTCAATGTATTCACTTCCATGTCTAATAGACTTCCTAATTTAACATGCCCAAACCAAACTCTTGATTCTGTTGCCACCTTAACCTGAAACTAACTCGCTTCTTCCTCAAGTGTTTCCACTTTCATAAATGGCATCACATTCACCTAGTAGATTCAATCACTAAATCTGCTCTTTATCTAACACTTCACATCCAAACCAACAGCAAATCCTCTCGGTAATACTTTCAAAATGTATCTTGAATCTAACAATCAGCACATCCAAATGTATCTTGAATCTAACAATCAGCACATCCACCATTATCACCTTACTCCTTAACCAGCATAACACCTTAGTTCGTTTTCCTGTTTTCATTTTTTTTGTCACCCGGAATGATCTTTTGACAACATAATTCACTACTCTTTTTAACACTGTTAAAAGATTTAACAGTTCCATTAGAAAAAATTATGTAGTCCTTATGTTGATCCTCCAATCCCAAAGGATTTGGCTCCTGGCTATATTTTCAGTCTCATCTCCTGCCTTCCTGGCTATATCTTTAGTCTCATCTCCTGCCATCATCTACCTTTCTCATCGCACTCCAGTCACCTTGGACTTCTTGCTTTTGAGCTTTTGCACTTTGTTTTCCCTACCTGGATGTTTACTCTTTCAGGTATCCGCATGATTTGTTATCCTCACTTCATTCAAGTCTCTCATCAAATGTTACCAGCTCAGAGAGTCAGTCCCTGACTGCCTATTTAAAATAACACTATCATCTTGCCTTGCTTTATTTTTCTTCATAACACTAATTTCTTCTCAACACTATTTATGTAATTATTTTAATAATGTATACATCCCAATAAATATAAGCATAAGGACATACTTTATGAACTGAAGTATTCTTGTCACTTAAGAGATAGTATCTGGACAATCATTACTTACCCACTGAAAAATTCACAAAAAATAGCCAATCTAATACCACCCAGTTCAAATGCTGAACACAGTTTCATAAAATCTCCATGTCCCAATTCCATATTTCCAAGCCAAAGAATGAATTGGCCAAATTTATCCTAGTCTCATCTGTTATACACACATGTTATCGTGAAAGGATGGAAATATAGGCCTCACTGTCACACAATTAGGTCTAAGGCAGCAGCACAATTTCAGAAAAAAGGGATGCGAATAAGCAGAAAAATTAATGTCTTCGCTTTCATCTATTTAACAAATATTTATTCAATACTGACAGTATGCCAAGAATTCTATAAAGTAGGATACGGCAGAAGCTTGGCAAACAGAAACCCTTCTCTTATAAATCTTTCATTTAGTAAAGGGAGCTGCAAGTATATGTGGCACTCTAACCTACGATCCATGGATAAAAGAATCAAACAGAATAAATAAAATTGAGTCATTTTGTTATGCTGCATGCTGTACATATTAAATGTATTAATTATAGTAGGAATACTTAAAGAATTCTCATACTACTACTCTTTTATGAAGTGAATACGGAATCATTTTCACACTGGTCTTTATTATAATATTGTAGGTGCATTCTTATTGAAAATGTTTGTTTCCTACATGTTATATATTCAGAATTTATAAATATGAATATTTATTTCAAAAAGCATACAGTTTTCAATTTGTGGCATACCACATTTACCTACTCCTCATAACTACCACTACGACATAACCACTACTACATCTATTCTGTTTGATCTTTAGCGCATTGCTCGGCCTCTCTCAACTTTATTTTCTTACCTATAAAATCAACAGGTTGGATCAGATGTTCAGAAAGGCTTTTTATAAGCTTTACAGATTTTCAATACAATAAGAAAGCCAGCTGAAAGAGATCACTCTGTTCCATGAAATGTGTGCACACAGTCCACCAATCTCCTTATGTGCAGTCCCATTGACTACAAATAATTTAAATGGTTAAGATGATGCTGTTTAGAGGGCATATATAAATAACCATGGGGAAGTGTTCTCTAGATAGTTGAATTACAACTAATTAAAATTTGAACATTCTAGAACTTAACTTGGAGTCAAGGGAAGATGGCGGACTAGGTAAAAGCAGTGTTTGTCTTCTCCCAGGACCTCACTGAAACTACAAACAAATTATAAAATAATCAACATGGAGAATCACCTGAAATCCAGCTGATCATAACACCTACATCTGATAATACAAAGGAGGCACATCGAAGCCGGTAGGAGGGGCAAAGTCCTGAATTGGGCTGAGCCCACACCCACGGGTGGTAGAGGATCACCGGGAGGGAGAGCGAGGCTGCAGAGGCTCTCCTGAAGGAGGTGGGGTCCTGGTCTCATCTGGGGGCTCCCCGGCACAGGGTGCCCGCCTAGGGAAGAGGAGATTCCAATA
>NW_011888814.1:5643285-5645892 GCF_000151845.1 Pteropus vampyrus | reverse complement strand
ACTTGTACAGTGAGCCAAAGAGGCAACGAGGGCACGTAAACTGACACTGTAGTGGCAGGGAGAAATTTACTCACTAGACCCAGGAGACTCCCAGGGTCCCTGCGCCACTCAACACGCATATCACTCAGAGGCTCATCCAGTTTCAGAGACTTACAGGCAGCTGATAGGAAATATCAGGACTTGAGGAGCACTGGTCCCTCTGCTAAGCTGCCATAGGATAGGGACAGGGGATAACCGAGAGCTGCATAAAGCGCTGTCTCATCCACTTACCTATAGATCCAGCATAGGCAACAACCATCAGTGGATCACTTTGTAGTTCTCACCGGGTAGCCCTGAGCAATCAAAAGCAGCGCCTGACCTTGGCCTACAGGGGAGCCCCTCCCAAGGGGCCACAAAACCAACACTTCTGGAGGCTGGCACCAGACCACGACAGAGCAAATACTGACTAGTTCCAGTAGTGATGCACACAAAAGGTGGTTGCAACAGTACACAAGCCTGCTAGGGCAAATCTCACTCAGTGGGGTCAGTGCCCACACAACTCTTATCCTGAGGGTGCAGCCAATTCTTACAATTAGTCAGCCTGAATGTTAATCCCTCCCACTGAACTACTAACAACAATAAAGGCTTGGTGACAACAGAAGATAACACACAATCCACACAAGTCACCTCCAGAGCACCCAGCACAAGGGATCAGGGAGAGTGCACCACTGGACCACACAGGACACCTTCCATGTTAGGCCATCTGACCAAGGCTGAGAGACGAAACAAATATTCCTGACACATAGAACACTGAGAGACTAATAAAATGAAAAAACAAAGAAACATGCCACAAATGAAGCAACAAGAGAAAACTCGAGAAAATAAGCTAAATGAAATGGAGGTAGGCAACCTACAGAGTCAGAGTTCAAAATAATGGTTATAAGGATGCTCAACAAACTTATGGGGAGAATGGATGAGCACAGTGAGAGCATAAAAAAAGACATAGAAACCATAAAAAAGAACCAGACAGAAATGAGGACTACGATAATGGAAATGAAGGCCACACTAGAAGGATTCAACAGTAGATTAGACGAAGAAGAAAATCAAATCAGCAAACAGGATGACAAGGTAGTTGAATATACCCAATAAGAACAACAAAAAGAAAAAAAGAATTTTAAAAAATGAGGATAATTTAAGAGACCTCTGGGACAACATGAAGTGTAACAATATCCAAATCATAGGAGTACCTGAAGAGGAAGAGAGAGAACAAGGGATTGAGACTCTATTTGAAGAAATAATGACAGAAAACATCCCTTACCTGGCAAAGGAATTAGACATACAAGTTCAGGAAGCACAAAGAGTGCCAAACAAGAGTTCAAACAGACTCACACCAAGACACATCATAATTAAAATGCCAAAGGTCAAATACAAAGAGAGACTCTTAAAAGCAGCAAGAGAAAGGAAGTTGGTTACTTACAAGGGTACCCCCATAAGAATGTCTGCTGACTTTTCAATGGAAATTTTGCAGGCCAGAAGGGAATGGCAAGAAATATTCAAAGTTACGAAAAACAAAAATCTACAACCACAGATACTCTACCCAGAAAAGCTTTTGATTAAAATGGAAGGTGAGATAAAGAGCTTCCCAGACAGAAAAAAGCTTAAGGAATTCATCACCAACAAGCCAGCATTACAAGACGTGTTAAAAGGTCTTCTGTAAAAAAGAGAAGGGGTAAAAAAGAAAATAGAAATAACAAATATGAATAATAAAATGACAGTAACTATGTACCTATAAGTAATCACTTTAAATTTAAACGAATTAAATGTCCAATCAAAAGACATAGGGTAACCAAATGGATAAGAAAACAAGACCCATGTATATGCCGTCTACAAGAGACCCACTTCATATCAAATGACACTCACAGACTGAAAGTAAAGAGATGGAAAAAGATATTTCATGCAAACGGAAATGAAAAAAAGCCGGGGTAGCAATACTTATATCAGATAAAATAGACTTTAAAACAAAGGCTATAATAAGAGATAAAAAATAGGGCATTACATAATAATAAAGGGATTGATAAATCAAGAGGAAATAATCCTAGTAAACATATATGCACCCAACACAGGAGCACCTACATACATAAAGCAATTATTGGCCAACATAAAAGGAGAGATCAATAGTAATAGACTCATAGTAGGAGACTTTAACACCCCATTGACACCAATGGGCAGATCTTCCAGGCAAAGAATCAACAAGGAAACAATGGGCCTAAAAGATACACTAGAACAGATGGACTTAATAGATATTTTCATAGCATTTTATACCAAAGCAGCAAAATACACATTCTTCTCAAGTACACATGAAACAATATCAAGGATAGACCACATGTTAGGACACAAATCAAGTCTCAATAAATTTAAGAAGACTGAAATCATATCAACCATCTTCTCTGATCACAATGGTATGAAACTAGAAAGCAATTACAAGAAAAAAACTGGAAAATACACAAACACATGAAGGCTAAATAACATGCTACTAAACAATGAGTGGGTTCTTAATGAGATCAAGGAAGAAATCAAAAGATACCTAGAGACAAATGAAAATGAAAACACAATGACTCGAAATTTATG
>NW_011888814.1:5640626-5643235 GCF_000151845.1 Pteropus vampyrus | reverse complement strand
ATCAAATGACACTCACAGACTGAAAGTAAAGAGATGGAAAAAGATATTTCATGCAAACGGAAATGAAAAAAAGCCGGGGTAGCAATACTTATATCAGATAAAATAGACTTTAAAACAAAGGCTATAATAAGAGATAAAAAATAGGGCATTACATAATAATAAAGGGATTGATAAATCAAGAGGAAATAATCCTAGTAAACATATATGCACCCAACACAGGAGCACCTACATACATAAAGCAATTATTGGCCAACATAAAAGGAGAGATCAATAGTAATAGACTCATAGTAGGAGACTTTAACACCCCATTGACACCAATGGGCAGATCTTCCAGGCAAAGAATCAACAAGGAAACAATGGGCCTAAAAGATACACTAGAACAGATGGACTTAATAGATATTTTCATAGCATTTTATACCAAAGCAGCAAAATACACATTCTTCTCAAGTACACATGAAACAATATCAAGGATAGACCACATGTTAGGACACAAATCAAGTCTCAATAAATTTAAGAAGACTGAAATCATATCAACCATCTTCTCTGATCACAATGGTATGAAACTAGAAAGCAATTACAAGAAAAAAACTGGAAAATACACAAACACATGAAGGCTAAATAACATGCTACTAAACAATGAGTGGGTTCTTAATGAGATCAAGGAAGAAATCAAAAGATACCTAGAGACAAATGAAAATGAAAACACAATGACTCGAAATTTATGGAACACGGCGAAAGCAGTCCTAAGAGGGAAATTCATAACAATACAGGCCTACCTCAAGAAACAAGAAAAAGCTCAAATAAACAATCTAAACTTACTATTAAAAGAACTAGAAAATGAACAGCAAACAAAGCCCCAAGTAAATAGAAGGAAGGAAATAATAAAGATCAGAGCAGAAATAAAGGAAACGGAGTCTAGAAAAACAGTATGAAAGATTAGAAACCAAGAGCTGGTTCTTTGAAAGGATAAAGAAAATTGACAGACCCTGGCCAGACTCATCAAGGAAAGAAGAGAGAAGACTCAAATAAATAAAATCAGAAATGAAAGAGGAGAAATAACCACAGACTCCACAGAAATACAATGGATCATAAGAAAATACTACGAGCAATTATACGCCAACAAATTGGACAATCTGGAAGAAATGGACACATTCCAAGAAACATACAATCTCCCAAGACTGAGTCAGGAAGAAACGGAAAATCTAAACTGATTACCACCAATGAAATCAAATCAGTAATCAAAATCCACTCAAAAACAGAAGTCTTGGGCCAGATGGCTTCATAGGCGAATTTTATAGAACATTCAAAGAAGAATTATCACCTATTCTTCTCAAACTATTCGAAAAAATTCAAGAAGAGGGAATGCTCCCTAACTCCTTTTATGAGGCCATCATTACCTTGATTCCAAAACCAGGCAAAGACATTACAAAAAAAGAAAACTATAGGCCGATATCTCTTATGAACATTGATGCAAAAATCCTCAACAAAATATTAGCAAACCGAATTCAGCAATACATTAAAAATACCATACACTATCATCAAGTTGGATTTATTCCTAGAATGTAAGGTTAGTTCAATATCTGCAAATCAATTAATGTGATATACCACATCAACAAATTGAAAGATAAAAATCATATGATCATATTAATAGATGTAGAAAAAACATTCGATAAAATCCAGCATCCATTTATGATAAAAACTCTCAGCAAAGTGGGAATAGAGGGAACATATCTCAATATAATAAAGTCCATATATGACAAACCTACAGCTAACATCATAATCAATAGGAAAAGGCTAAAAGCATTTTCCTTAAGATGAAGAACAAGACAAGGATGCCCACTTTCACCACTCCTCTTCAACATTGTATTGGAAGTCTTAGCCACAGCAATAAGACAAGAAAGAGAAAAAAAGGCATTCAAATTGGAAAGGAAGAAGTAACACTCTCATTATTTGCCAATGACATGATACTACTATATATAGAGAACCCTAAAGTTGCCACCAAAAAACTGTTAGAACTGATCAATGAATTCAGTAAAATAGCAGGTTACAAAATAAATATGTAGAAGTCAGTGGCATTTTTATACACCAATAATGAACTTTTGGAAAGAGAAATTAAGAAAACAATTTCATTTACAATTGCATCAAAAACCATAAAATACCTGGAAATCAAATTAACCAAGAAGGTAGAAGGCCTGTTTTCAGAAAATTATAAGTCATTGAAAAAGGAAATTGAAGAAGATACAAATAAATGGAAGCACAAACCCTGTTCAAGGGTAGGAAGAATCAACATCGTTAAAATGGCATACTACCCAAAGCAATCTATAGATTCAATGCAATCCCTATCAAAATACCAATGGCATTTTTCAGAAAGCTAGAACAAATAATCTTAAAATTTATATGGAACCATAAAACACCCCGAATAACTATGGCAGTCTTGATAAAGAACAAAGTTGGAGGTATCACACTACCTGATATCAAACTATACTACAAGCCTACGGTAATAAAAACATCATGGTACTGGCATAAAAACAGATACATTGATCAATGGAAAAGAATACAGAGCCCAGAAATAAATTCACGCCTATAGCTCACTTAATATATGACAAAGG
>NW_011888814.1:5610691-5639698 GCF_000151845.1 Pteropus vampyrus | reverse complement strand
ATTATGGTTTATGTATACAATGGAATATTACTCGGCTATTAAAAAAATGAAATCCTACCATTTGCAACGACATGGATGGACCTAGAGTTTATTACGCTGAGTGAAATAAGTCAGACAGAGAAAGATAAATACCATATGATTTCACTTATATGTGGAACAAAAAGAACAAACAATCAAAAACAGACTCACAAATATAATGGACAATTTGGTGACAGACAGAGGGGAGAAGGTTTGGAAGGCTGGTAGAATGGGGTGAAGGGTTAAAGAAGTAGAAATTAGTAATTGATAGTTGGGCACAGGGAGCATGGCAGAGGGAATGAAGTTAGCATTAATATGATGGCTAAGTGGAGGGCCAGGGAAGGGAGGGAGCAATTGGAGGGATCGTTTTATGAACATTACAGATGTCTAACCAATGTACTATATACTTGAAACTAATTTAAATAAATAAATTTATTTTAAAAAAAAATTTGAGCATTCTAGAAATTAAAGGTGTCAAAATCTCTTTAAATCTGCAGACATAAACTGGTGTACCATGATTTAAACTCTTCCCTCAGATGTGGTATTTGTATTTTGATTTGGTCAGCTCAGTTTGTTAAACTTGGATTTAAAAGCTTAGGACTTGCACTCTTTAGTTCACTATAGTCCCTAACTCCCCATTATTCTACACTGGTTGTTTTCAAACTTGAGCATGAATCAGAATCATCTGAAGGAATTTTTAAAACACATATTTCTGGCCTTATCCCAAGTTTTGATCTGCTGAGTCTTCAGTGGGGTCTAAGAAATTGCATTACTTATGAGTTCCCTGGTGATGCTGACAATGCTGGTCCCAGGACTGCATTTTGATAAGCATTGTTCAACACTACCTTTGTATTTATATTATTTGCCAAACCCCTAAAGACATCTAAATTCATGACCCATTGTAGCGTATATGCCAAAAACTATTTACTTTAATTCTAAGACATTTTTAACCCTTAATAAGAAGACACTGAAAAAGAATTGAACTGAGCGTAGCAATCTCTACCTGGCCTGGGCTGTGATTAATATACATCATGTTCTTTAAGATTGGTTATCCAGGACTTTTATGTGACTGTCTTATTAGCACCTAAGGTCGAAACCATATACCAGGGGTTTCTCTCAAAAGGAATAGTTATTCTCATACTCTTGGAGAAATATGCATTAAGGTACAAAAAAAATTGTGGTTATCACTTTTATCTTCAGACCCAGAGAGTGAGTTCAAGTCATGATAACATAGGTAGTATAAATAATCTTCTGTTATTTCTCAGTATAATTACATATATGTAACTATATATAATTATACATATTCATATACATTTGTCATTCTTGTGGGCAGACAGATGTTTGTGGACACCAATATACGTGTCCACAGTAGCCATATGATTTTTTCTTATTTCTTTCCTTTATCTCCCTTATCTTGCCTAAAGAATCACTACTGATTCCTCTTTTTCCAGAAGATACCTGTTCTTCAAGAAATTCACTACTTCCTGCCGGATTCTGGGAGAATCTTACCTGCAGTTGTGATACAGAGCTGCATTGCAGTTATGACATGAGAGTATAATCACTATCAGGATCTATTATTTGTTTGGATTGCAATATCATTTCAAAAGGGAAAAGGTTTTTGACAAATAAAGCAAACTATGTTGTCAGAGAATTAATTATTATGATCATAAGATATAATCTTTTGTCTTTATGCTCTCTATATAAAACTTGTTCATTTATTCAAAAAAATTGATATGTAAAAATATCAGAGCAATATTAAGTATCCAAATAGTATTCAAATAGTATCAAACACTAATCATGACATTATTGATAAATATCTAAATTCCCTATAGGTTAAATAACATCATTTAATTGATTTATTATAAATCATTAGAAATAATCAGCATATATTACAGGGATTTAAATTGTTCAAGATCTTTACCTAAAGAAGCTAGCAAATTGCATTTTTATTTCTTTATCTTAGTTACTTCACAAATAACTTGGTTGATTTTGCTTGTTTGTTTTGCTTTTTCCATCATGTCACTCAGTCCTATGACATAGACTCATCGGCCAGACTGAGAGTTAGTGCTGTTTGTGGAAAAACTTGGATGGAGAGGGAAGAGAACACCCACCACCTTGGTCCTTGCCTTTAACTCTCAGAGAGCATGAAGGGGAGATGATTTGTGTTCTCACTTGCTCCCTCCAAGTCTTACATTCTGAGCTCCAGATTCCTTAAGAAACCACTAAAAAGCAGTGCCGCAAGTGTCCCCTCCCTGCAGGATCAGATTGGAGCTCATTTCAAAGCCTGATACATCTATAAATGAAACTATAATCCTAACCTGATATAATTACCTTGCTTTGTTTATACAGCTTCTCTGCAGGCATGGAAAGTGCTGCTGAACAGAATGCACCGTGGTGGCCAAAATTACTCCAGAAACATTACCTGTGTGAATATTTTAGCAGCATAGAGAGAGCTGTTAATAATTTCCTTTTCATTAAATTAATAAATATCAACCATTTCTATCCAGTTTTATAACTCTAAGTTTACCAAAATACTTTTATAAACATTCACATAACACCAATTAGATAAATTTACCCTGATCGGTAATCCCCAAAACTTCCAAACTCATCCAGTTTAAAGCTAGTCTTAGCTTCAAGACTGGGAAGACATCTGAGAGTAAGAAAATTGATTTTTCAGATATTGATGGGAGACTTGGGAGGTTAGTTAAGAAGCCTTTGGCAGCATGAGTTTACTTCCTTTGTAGCCTTTCTTTCCTCATGGTATCTGTGGTGTTCTCTGTGAAGAATTTCCATCCTAATGTCACTACTTAAATAAATGCTATGTGTTAATGCTACTACTTAGATGTATGTGTTAAAAATTAAATAGTGGCACTGTCATGCAAATAATTAGTAATAACATACATATTTCTTTAAAAATAATATAATCCTCCATGGGAATCATCCTTAATAAGCACAAACAAGAAGAAAAAAATTCCACATTCATTAAAAGAGCAAATATAAAACATATTAGTCAATACTTTAAAAAACAAAATAAGAATAGGTTTTCTTCTGATTGTGAAAGTAGCCATTAAAATATATATACACATAAAGAAGGTAATAAATATCCTTAATAATCTCACTCTCTAAGATAATCACTAAGAGCATTTTTATATTTAGCCTTCCAGGATTTTTCATGTACATACGTATACGTTTGACTTTTTACAAAACACAGTTGTTTAATCTGCTGTTATATTCATAACAAAACTTTAGAATTATCTCTCCCATGCCAGTAAAGATTCTACAGCACAAGTTTTAACAGCTGCCCACTGCATTAGTGCACCAGCATCTGTTTAACCAACTCCAAACTGCTGTTCCCAAAATTTACGCTAGTTCCCCAAATTTCTCTGTTATTCAAAATGTTGTGATCAATGTTCTTATTTGCACATATTTAGAAACATTTTCAATTATTTTGGCAGGATAAATTATTAGAAGTAGAATGTTAGGTCAAACAATATAGATATTTTTAAGCTTTAAATACATATCACCAAACCAAATTCAAACATTTTGTACTAAAATGTCTAGCAGTATAGATTAATACTAAAGCTGAGCTCCCCAAATCTTCAAAGTATAGTTAGCAATTCTCTTTGAAATTACGGGAAATATGTACCTCTATCCATTTTTAGGAACATTAACTACAAACATTTTTATATTTGTCAAATTTATCAATGAAAAATTTTATCTCATTTCAAATTATAGTTCTTTATTAATGAGCTTGAGCATTTTTCACATACAATGAAATAATTTCTTTGCTATCATGTCTTTTCCTCTGCTATTTGTAGGTTTCTATGAAGTTAAACCCACTGGGGCTCTGCCTAACAAGAATGGGAAAGAAATTCCACATACAACTCTCCTCCACTGAAATCAGCTGGGAAGAATCTAATGAGTGAACCTCTCTAAGCAGTTAATGATGAACAGAACCAAGTCACACAACAGCACAGTTGTCACACATTCAGCATCATTTTGCACCACCCTCCTACATCTTTCCTGTGACCTTCAGAGTTTCTAACTATTCATTGAGATTTTGGGGAGCTCAGCTTTACCTCCACATGCCTAGCGCCCCTCTTGATGACTCATCCTAGACCACCGCATGATTCCTGCATAGAACTACATTTTCTAGTTCTATGCAGAATGTAGTTCTATGCAGAACTACATACTTCCAAATGTTGGCTGATTTCCCTGGACTTAGTCTCCAGCTTACCAGACCTACAGTAGCCATCTGATCTCTCCATCATAATGTGGTAAGTGGCAGTCAATACCCGGTACACCTGATTAGAATTATATATCAGGCCATTATTCCCTTTCCTAGCACTACTTCCCCAACACTGTCCTAATGTCACCTAAAAAAAATGACTGGAGTACGATGGAGATTTTTCCATCAGATATATAGACCTCTCCAAGCCATCTAATATAATCTGAGAGGCAATTCTAGAAAGATGAGTGTAATCAATAATAGAAGTACTAAAACCATGTTAAAATGAAGAAATTGGAGATATTTATCTTGATATGTTAACTGGAATCAGTATGGGTGAAAGAGGCACTAAAAACAGAAAAATCTGTTAGGTTTTTCTGCATTCCAAAAGAAAGATAATGAGTCAGGACTAGGACAGTGACAGGAACCATGGAGAAAAGAGGGAAAATGAAAGAGATTTCATATACCGATTTATAAACTTGTACTGCAAAATTGGCACAAGGGGAGGAGGTACAGGTGGGGAACAATGGAAGTAAAAGGAAAGAAACCAAAGATAATTCTGAGGTTTGTAAGGAACCTAGGTTAACAGTTATTCTGCCAATTTATATAGTTCATATGCATCTAAGCCAATTATTTTTATTCTGTATGAAGGTTATTTCATGTACTAAAAACCTTCCAAAAAATGTTTCAGTGATTCAGGTGATATCAGACATCGGACCACCTAATAAAACCAGGAAAACACTGAGAACGCGCTACCATTTCTGGAATAACAATCATTTCAATCTTCTAATTAGAAATATAGCCTAGGATGTCTTGTCTTAAATGGACCCCATTTATTACTGTATGCCTTTAAATGAATCTTGTTTTAGTCCTGACATTTAAGAAGAAGCTGGATGGAAACTTAGTTAATTGGTTCATTCTGCTATAGGAACATGGCTACCAATTAGAATATAAGCTCTGAAAGTGTAAGTTTTGCTACATTGCAAGCAGAAAAAGGACCTCCAAGGTCTTTTCTAAGTTACTTTTTGTAATAATTATATATAAAATAACAATGCCTCAAAACCATAGCGGTCTGGCATGAACTAATGTATTTTTATTGACTACAAAGTAAAAATCGCCTAACTGGTCAGTGTTTTGTTTCTTTCTGTCTTGGCTGACATGCAAGAGTCAGAGTAGGATGATGGAGGAGGACAGGAACGCAGTGCTGCATAGCAAGTTCTGTACTGCAACCAACCCGGATTCAGATCCTGGTTCTGCTGCTTATTACTATCCTGACTGTGAGTAAATTATTTATTTCTCTAAGACTTACTCTCCACCAAAATAGAGATGATAAAAAAAAATCTGCTTTGAAAGGTAGTTATAAAGTTAAATAAAAGGAATGTAAAATACCAACATGCCTAGCACAGAGTATATATTCAGTGATGATTAGCTATTATTATTTGTATGAATAATAATTTGCACTGATATTATCTATGAAGGTAAAAATCATGAGAACTTGAAAACAAGAGATGCAAAAATTGTCAAACATAGATTAGCATCTTTTGCAAGAAGTTTCTTTTTCCTAGCCACCTTATCTTTATGGTAGGTTATAAAAGTGCCCCTGATTCTTTACTTTGTCCTATATCCATATCCTTTGCCCTATAACTCTGAAGCTCCATCCTTTAGAAGGTAAAGACTTTGGCCTCAAGAATAAGTGACCTTGTGCCAGTTCCAAACCTATGCCTCAATAACACTGCACACTTCCTCATGCTGTTTCTTGGAAAAGAACCAGCTGAGGCTGAAGGATGAGAGACCATGTGGGTCAGAGAGCAGACAACCCAGCTGAGATAATCCTAGGCAAGCCAGCTGATTTGCAGCTGACCACAGACACAGTAGAAATTGGCCCAGTCCAGCCCAGATCAGCAGAAACACCAAACCATGGGCTTATAAGCAAAAAAAATTTTATTGTTGTATTTTACTGAAGATTCTACTTGTTTATTATGCAGCTCTGTTGTGGCAATAATTTTTGGTCATTCTCTTTGTACATAAGAAAGTGAACACACCTTTGATGAAAGCAGTGGGGAAAAGGTTTCTGGTTTGAGAATAAAGAATTAAAAGCCATCTGAGAAAAAGAGAAAACAGTAATTTAGGTTATCATTTGAGAACTAAGTGCTAGATGGTGCACTAAATAATATATTTAAAAATATATTATATACACACACACACACGTCATTTCATTTAATTCTTGTGAGAAGACTCTGAAATCGATGAGAAGAAACCAAAGCTAAGAGCATTTAAGTAACTTATACAAGCTTTCACTGTAATTTCTGCTCAGGGTTATGTGACTCCAAAGGAGTATTTCAACTCCTCTGTGATACTGTCTTCTAGTATAGATTTATTCATAACTCACATGCTTCTGCATTTGTTGACTAGAGCTTGATTAATACATAGTTTCATCAATGAATTAGAGGTGTAAATTTAGAGTAATCATGAATTATGACCCCAAACAGTTTTTGGCTCCATTTGCTATAAACCAGGAATCAAAACAGGTAATCTAGATAAGTGCGAATTAGGCAAAGCACTTTCTAATAATGATATATCCTTTTTATAGTTAGAAAAGTAACAAATTCTAGAGATTTTCAAAGCACATATACAACATGAGGACAATTGAGAACTAATTGATATAATCAGCAGGTTGAGAGGTAACGGGACAAATTAGGTGAAGGAATATTTAACTGTTCCGCTTCCAGAGCCTTCAGAAAACTGCCCTTTTCTAAAGGCCTAAATACATAAGATAATTTTGAGGAAGTTATTAGAAGGAAAGCAAACAATACAGACAGTTGCAAAAGAGAATGCACTCCCTTTTGGAAAAGATTATCTTGAAATGTTATGGACTTAGGAATATTACTGTATAGAGAACCTTGGAGAATTAGGGTATCCAATTTAAAGAAAAACTGTTATCAGCTTTACTGAAAGAAATGTTTTCATGCTGCTTATTCCCCAAAGGAAAGGAGTCTCTTTTTCTGTTCTGGAAGCTGCCAGTCATGCAGCAGTGAACATGAGACATCACATGAGTCACTTTTCTTTCAGCTCTTTCAGCTCTAATCTCTTTTCACAGTGACAAATGAATCACAGAAATCGATCTCAACCCTGACTCTGAAAAATCTTCTGCAGGATTTTTATTTGAAGAGAGTAAAGACAGGCAACCTAAAATTTTACATTACGAGGCAAACAAAATGAGTGTGAGCCTAAGTTGGGTATAAGTGCGCATCAAGGGTTTCAGAGCTCTGGCATGTCGGAGAGCTTGCTCTGGAAATAGAACACATGAGTCCACATCCCTGTCCCGGGACCTATGGGACAAGCACGTGTGAATGGGTAAATTTGTCAACCTCTGTGGTTCTTAGTTTTCTCATTTATCAAAAAGAGAAAATAATAAAATCTACATAGTAGGATTGTCATGAGTATTAGCATATATAGGCTTTTGTAACATTCTAGTAAAAACATTGATCAGAAATCAAATAGCCACTAATCAATCCCACAATTATATTACTTGGTGCTATAAAATTTTTTTTGCTATTTTCTACATGAATATGTTTAGTCCATCTCTCTAATTAAAGGGCTGTTTCTAAAAAGCATTGCTTTCTATTTTTTAATTTATTTTTCTGAATACTTTGAAGACACTGCTCGTAGAAGAAATTCAATAAATGTGGTGAATAACTATTATAAAGAAAAGAGTGAGATGTTGCTGATCTACATATTTATATGGATTCACAAACCATTGCAAGATTGATACCAAAAAAAAAAAAATTAAACATGTATCAATGCTATTTCTTCTCACAACTGAAGTTTTATACTATCTCTGTGGTTCTTTCTCCTGAACCAGCACCTTGTGGACAATCTCAAGGAATACACCTTGTTTTCCAGTCATTAGTAAGAATTAGTAAGGTAATACTGGCTACCTCAATGGAACTTCTGTTGAGTATTCTGGTCTGTCTACTTATTAGACGTAACCTCTTAGTGGTTGCTGAGCTCCCGTTGCTACTCATTAGAAAATTCTGGAGCGATACAGAAGGAAAGGGGTTTCTTAAAGTACATTTTTTATGCTGAACAAATCTTCTGTTGTTAGTGCACATTGAGGCATTTAAGTTTATCTAAATTAACTGCCTTTTAAAAGATACATATATTCAATGGTATTAAATGAAAGCAGTGGTTGAAGTGACCTTTGCTCTGTTATGGACCTCTGATGAATGACTGTTTTGCTGTAAATAAAATGCAATGTAAACATGCCCCCAAGCTGAATTTTAGTGGACTATTGTTAAGTGTGAATAATTATAAATACAGAAGCTACAATTTTGGGGTTAGTGCCATAAAATTATTACAATTTTTGGCTTTGGTTTATTTCATTTCATTTTTTCAGTCTCAACACAAAAATAGTGTGTGTGTGTGTGTGTGTGTGTGTGTGTGTTTATGCGCAAGTGCACGGTGTAAGCAAATTATTTTCAAATGATTCCAAATAAAAATTTAGTTTAAAAGTCCACTCACTAATCAACAACTTTTTTGTACCCAAGTTGTTTGTATGACTTAAAAAGGAAAAGAGTAAAAATACAAGAAAAAAATTATACTGGGTAAAATATTTTTAAGCCCTCACCCTCCAAATATATTGCAAACTTTTTGTTTTAAGGTAGAGGCATTGAAAAAAAGGTGAATATATCATTAGAAAGCTATTTCTCAAGTCCTAAGAATGGTTTTTATTTTAATACTTTGACAGTACCTGCATTTCCTAAGGTATAGAGATCTTAGTTTATTAATATAGCGCCATCTTCTGGCAAATATTAAGAAAGGCCGTTGGTTTTGTACACAAAAAGTATTGAAATCATTTAAAAAATTTAATGAAAAATTGATCCATTGTAGCAAACGTCTAGAATTGCATTCTACAGGGCTTTCTTAACAACTTAGTATTATATTAATTTTCTACTTGTTAACTTTGACTTCTAATCTTTTTCAAGAAGTTTAAAGTTATTGTCAAATTGCTACAACATGGCATAAATACAATTAAGCCAAATTGTACGATAAAATTATATATAATATATGCTTTTTATATATACTATAATTTTATATTTGATATTTTATATGTAATGTAAAATATATGCATATATAAAAACAAAACATACTTAGGTAATCACAAAAAAAGTATTGTAAGATTTCAAGATTTCAAAAAAACATATATATATCCCAAAATATAGAAACTGACCAACATTAACAGGAATGGAAAATTAACACATCAAAAACAGGCTGATTTTCAAAACATAACTTACCAAAATTAAAATACAAATAAAAAACTGAACAAAATTTCTTAATATATATGAAAGAAACAGTAAAGAGCCAAAAACTCTAAAATATAATTATTGTTGTAATCATCATCAATGACAAATAGTTAACTCCTTAATATGTTAATAGTTCTAATGAAACAGAAAGAAAAAGACAGCAACCACAAGCAAAAAATAAGATTAATAAATTTTATAAGTGATAAAATAAAAATTAAACAAAGAATAAGTTTAACGAATTAAGATAATTTTACCCTCATACACAATGAACTATAAGCTAAAAGCAAGACACCAGTTTTAAGCTACAATTTAGAAAAAATTAAGATTTAATCCACCACTTCGGGAGTATAAATCTGAATTATATTTCTGAAGTTTTTTGGCAATATGTACCAAAAAGGTTTTTTAAAATGTATATATCTTAAGAATATAGCCAAAATGTGAGAAACATGTTTTTTTTTAAAAAAAAAAAAAACATTTTTAGTTTCGTCAGGTTTGTTTGTGTTATACACAAACATAGGAAATATGTTTGGAAATAAAGATAGGGAATCTTTGAAAATCATCTAGATGTCTTAAAACAGAGGATTGTTTATAAAAACTGCAGTGCCTCTATGTGATGGAATAATTCTATTACTTAACAGAACAATGTTCACGATATATTGTTCAGAGAAAAAATAAAATGAATGAAATATGTACATTATGATCCCGTGGAAAATGATGGATGGAAATACATCAGTTACTCTCAGGTCATCTCTGGGTTTTGAAATTATATATGTTTATCTGTATATTAATCCACATTTTCCATGTTCTAAATACTTATTTATAATAGAACTTCTAAAAAACAAATTATTGTAATTCTTTAATTTTCGAGCACATAGAAAATGAGATAAATCAGCAAATATTTATTATGAGCTTACGTTCTGTGGGGTAACAAAGTATAATTATACGTAATACAATTGAAAAATTAAGATTACAAATCAATAGCATAGCATGGTATATGAAAATTACTGTATGATGTATTCACTCATACAGTAATTTTCATAACATTTTGGTTTTAAGAAATTGAAACCTTGTTGAATGTGCTAAGAAAAAAAAGGGGGGGTAAATTATTTGTTTACACAACTGGGAAGGCCAAAAGTAGAACTGATCTTATTAAGTATGACTCTAAAGAAGGATTTAAAAGTAGACAGACCTGGACTTTCTGTCTATGTGACATCTTCATTATCTAATGTCAACATCTCCATATGGTGTTAGCAGGAAATGGTACTGAGCATCTTGGAGCTCATCCCCATAAAACTCCATAGAGAACTGAAGTTAAATATTCTGACTGGTTAAGCTCGTGTTATGTGCATACCCTGTAGCCCAGAGCGTAGGTTAACACAATTGGCACTCTCTATTGTTAAAAATATATATATTCTGATACTCGTTAAAATAGTAAGGAAAACTTTATTCAGGACCATTGTGATAGGTGTCAAGACTACCTCAATAGGAGAGAGAGACCATGCTCAACACCAAGTACAGCAAAGACAGCTCGGGATTTATAGTCAATGAGCAGAGTGAGGGGTCACTGGATGGAAAATTACAAAGAAGAGACATCAAAGGTATGAGAATTCTTGCTAAACTCACTTAACAGGATTCTTGCTGCAGGCAGGCCAAGGTGCTCAGATATCAAAAGTAGAGGATTCTCAATAAACTGACTTAGGAAGATTCTTGCTACAACTGGACTAGACAGGCTAAAGACAGGGCCCAAGGACAAAGCCTAGTCAAAAAGTGGGTTCCAAGAGCCTGCCTAAAGTTTGGTCAAGGAAAGAGTCTTTGCCACTATTAAAAGCCAATCTTTGAAAGAAGCAGCAGGATAGGGGAACAGAGTTCTGTTCAAAACAAGCAATAAGTATTTAAATAGCATAGTAAAACTCACTGGAAGCTTTTAAGAAATGTGTCATGGGATATACTGCTTCCAGCTTAAAGGTATTTAAAGAAAAGATGAGTATGAATTTGATATTAAAGATTAATCAGCATTTTATAGGTGATAATAGCAGGGAAGAAGCTATTGATAGGGCAGTAAGTTGTGAAAAAAGAAAGGAAGGCAAGAAAAAAGAGATGCATCTGTGTGAGAATGTTCAACAGTTTGGCTAGAGAGTGCAATTTATGTAGACAATTAATGGAAAATAGACTGTAAAGGGGATTGTGAAAATAGACTTTAAAGCTGGATTGTGAAGTATCATGAAATTCCAACAAGAGTTTGAACTCAACCTGACCTTTTACACTGGGGTAACATACCTCCAAGAAAGTGTAGTAGAGCTAGAGATACTTGGAGCCATAGGACTAGTATGGCACATCTTCCTGGACATCAAAATTACTTCAAGATTTAGAATGAAATGTTAGGCTATCTAATCAGTAGGTATTTTTAATTCCATTAGAACAAATATTGATAGTATATGGTGAAGAATAAAAAATTAATTTGAATTTTAAAGATACAAGATGAGATTTGAAGAAGATTGCTAAATTCTTTGCCTTCAAAATCTTTCAGTCCTTCCCATCTGCTACTTGGGTGAAAATTCTTGAGAACCTTGCTGCAGTCCATAGGAAACTATCAAGGACATATGACCATGAAAGTGGCATAAAGAAAATAACAGTATTATATAAAAATTAATATAGTAGCGACATGTAAAATGAGTAAAAGGGGGTAAGGATAGAGAAGTGGAAGCTAGTTAGAAAATGAATTTTGTAATTCAAACGTAAGGTAAAAAGAATATATACCAGGGTGTTGGCAGTGGGAATAGAACAAAAAGGAATGATTTAAGAAACATCGTAAAGAAATAAATATATGTACCATATATTTAAATAAAATTCTAATTATTTAATAGAAATAATTTTAATACCATGTTGTTGCAAACAAACACTTGGAGTCATGCTTTTGTGAACAATGCCTGCCTAAGTCCACTGAGTTATTTGATCCAAAGCATCTTTTTGTCACCTCTTTTTGCATATCTGTCACAATACAGGAGAGAATAATGCTGATGATTAAGAAGATTCATCTATGACCCATCACAGACACTTTTCCCATCCCACTCCAAGTCTTAAATGTCAAAAGAAGCAGTTATATGACTAGTGAGCAATTCTTCATTCTGTCAGTTTCTACGAGATTTCACTTTCCCCTTGAGATGTAAAAAAATTAGAAGAAGCTGATAATAAGAGTTGGTTAAAACCGTGAACACTGGGGTTAAATTCTGGTGTCATTCTTGAAAAAGGACAACATAGAGTTTGAAGAAGGAATAAGAAAAAATAGCTAAGTCAAAAATACTGTAGTCCCTTAGCACAATACCTTCTAGGTCCAACTGTGGTGCACAGATGGCAATATTTCATTATTTTTTATGGTCAAGTAAATATTCCATTGCATATGTGTGTGTATATAGGTCCAACGGTGCTGTCACAAACAGTAATATTTTATTATTTTTTATGGTTGGGTAAATATTCTATTGTATATGTGTGTGTGTGTATATACACAAACATATATACATACACAAACACACACACACATATACAATAGAATATTTGTATATGTATATACATACATACACACACACACACACACACACACACACACAAGAGGTTGTATGAATAAAACCTCTTTATTCATACATCATTGATGGATACACTTAGGTGGTTTCCATATCCTGGTTATTGTAGATAATGCTGCAATGAATATAGGGTGCATATGTCTTTTCAAATTAGTGTTTTCATTTCCTTCAGATAGATACCCAGAAGTGGAATTGCTAGGTCATAAGGTAGAGGACAAATACCATATGACTTCACTTATGTAGAGAATCTAAAAAATTTTTTAAAAAGCAAAAAACAAATCAAAAATAGACTCAAGGATACAGAGAACAAATTGATGGTTGCAAGAGGGAAAAGGGGTAAGAGGAAGGGAAAAAAGGTGAAGAGGAATAAGAGGCACAAATTTCCAATTATAAAATAAATAAGTCATGGGGATGTAATGTACAGCATAAAGAATATAATCAATAATATCATAATAACTTTGTATAGTGACAATGGTTACTAGATTTATGATGATCACTTTGTTAAGTATATAAACGTTGAATAACTATGTCATACACCTGAAACTAATATAACATTGTATGTTAACTATATTTTATTTGAAAAATAAAGTAGTTGTAATAAGCCCCCCCAAAACAGAATACAAAATCCCCCCTTATTTGCAGAGAATATACTCCAAGACCCCCAGTGGATATCTGATGATAGGCAGTACTGAACTCTATATATACTATGGTTTTTTCTATACATACATATCTAGGATAAAGTGTAATTTATAAATTAAGCATGATAAGAGATTAATAACTATAGTGAAATAGAACAATTACAACAACATATTATAATAAAACTTATCTGAATGTAGTTTCTCTCTCTCTCAAAATATCTTATTGCACTATATGTACAGCGTAAATAACCTAAACAAAAGAATGATTGATGTCCCAGACGGGATGGAGTAGGATAGTGCAAGATTTTATGATGTAGCTCAGAACAGTGGCATGAAATTTAAAATTTTCAATTGTTTATTTCAGGAATTTTCTTTTTAATATTTTTATACCACAGTTGACCACAGGTAACTGAAACCACAGAAAGTGAAAATGGATAAGGGGAGATGACTATATATAGATATTTTTATATGAGGAAATGGAATTCATCAATCTCCAGAACGTTAACTTGAAAGAGAATATAACTGAATTCTTTAAAAGGATGTAAACAACATAGAAGCAGTAAATTCTGGAACAAAATAACACTATGTGCTAAGAAATTTCATTTACTCTAATCCATTCTATTTTGAGACTACAACTGGTTTTTATTATTCTGACATTTCAAATGAAGAAACTCAGGCTCAAAGAATTTTAGGATTGTCCCCTAAGGAGGGAATGAAATAGTGTCAGATAGTATAAAAGAAAGTAGCATTTTACACCCCAGTGGATGAAGGTATTAGAGGCTAAAAATAAAATTAAATATAAGTGAATAAAAATTCAACAAGAACTCAGATTCATGAACGATAGCTTCATCATGAATAATGAGTATATGTTATAGGTTTTTTGAGTAGAAGGCTAACCTTTTGAGATTGCAGCATGGAAAAATAACAGGGAAGCCTTATAACACGATTCTCTCAACTCTCTCAGAAACAGAATTTTGAATGTGTTAGAGCCCAAAAACCCTCAAAGTTGTTCATGTGTAACAAATATTTATCAAGTATAGTGCTTAGGATATCTTAACTCAATTGACGTTCCTAATAAGACATTACTATGCATAACCAAATAGCTGTGTTAAAAAATACTGCTTTTCTTTTCTATCAATTGCTTTTCTTTGTCCTACAGACCTGGAACTATACTGTAACGCTATTCACAGGATCCATGTCATGCGACTCTATTATAAATGGAGCCATGGTACAATGAGATTCTTTTGGTATTTTCCATTGAATAGGATCAAAAACACATCCAGTTTATTCTGATTTGTGCATTCTCTACAGCAGTGCTGTGAGGCTCCAGCTTTATGTCATAAATGTGAAAGGAAAATGTCAAAAAAATTTTTGATTTGGTTGGAAAATTTAAGAATTATATTTAATACAACCATGTAATACTACTACACAGAATTCCTAGTGGCGATTGTATAACTGCACTCTACTGTCTCATGAGAGCTACGTACCAAATAGCAACTGCCAACTAAGTTGAATTCAGAACCAATTTCTAATTCATTACTTCATAAGGAGCTTTGAAATAGGCTCATTTAAAACTCCGCTACATAACAGCAAGTTCTGCACCACTCTCCTGTAATGTCAGTATAATATTGTCAGGCATGAGAGTGAAGCATGAATGTTGACACTTAATTATGGATATTAAATTCAGTCTCCCATTTCGAATATATGTCAGATGTCACCACCTTCAAGAATTCATAAATCAGCAATTCTCTTCCTCTATTCAAAGTAATATGAATTATAGGATGAGAAACATATGTTAAACCACTCTTCTTTGATTATACATCTGTAAAATATTCTCTCGCATCCTAAAAGCTCTCAGAAATTTCCCAAAAGATCACAGAAATTTCCCAAATACTTCATCCATCACTATAATACAGTTACCTCTAGGGTGTGATTTCAACAGTCAAAGGTGAAAATGGAGCATAACAGATCATCACTTCTTACTAATTAATAATTTAAATTTTTATGCCTGGTAAGCTTATGCATTTGTCAAAATGAGAATTGCAGTGGCTTATTTTTAGGAGCAACACAGTCTAAATTACAACTTTGTATTTATATGTGTGTGACTCTGCAAAATGGAAAAATATGAAAGAGTGTGCTGGTGATAATAGGGATATTTATGGTCATCTTTTAGTTGTTACCCCTATGTGCATTTTCAGGAACTAAAAAACAAGATTTCACATTTAGCATTCTTTGACCACTTAAGTTGGGTGCTAAAGGTTAAAAGTTATATCAAAAGTTAAAGTTTTACAATCAATTGTGTCTTAAACTCTAACCTTAGAGTTCAGCTGCCACAAACATTTTTATAGCTTCTCTGGAGACGTACTGTTCATTGCATTCAAGCTGTGAAATCATATAATAGCTGAGGCATTTGTACAACTATCTGTAATAAATGCCTTCAGACAATGGCCCCAGATCTAAAGCTGATTTCCTTACAGAGAATTCTACAGCAGTTTATGGGATAGTGAGGGCTAAGATAATCAAACAAACGTGGTCTACTTTCAAGTGAGGATTAAACTTTTTGAGTCCCTAAATCAAATTTAATCTGCTTTTACCAGTCATGATTACATTTAAAAATCAGTAGGCTATAAAACATTTTAAAGAATGTATCACACATTGATGACTTATCTTGCCAATTCATTATCCCTAACTCTTTTATTACCATCTTATCATTTCTGACTAATTGCATGTTCTGTCAGTATGGAATGTGTGATACCCAATAATAATTATTGACTATTCATCCAACAATCGTAGGAACATAGCCAAGGGAAACTGTGCCCTAGATGATACATCAGCAGATGCTATTTAGACTTAAAAATAATTTCATGTTAATCTGGATTTCAGCAGTAATTAGGGAATTTGCGCCTTAAATATTTTCACTTTCACTGACATCCTTAAACACTTTCAGTAGTTAATTAAAAAAAAAAGTTTTATTCGTTATTTTAACAGAGTTAGCTTATCAGTATAATAAATTTAAAAGCTTTTTTAAGGGAAATTTTCTATAAAGAATGGCTTGAGATTTATTTTATCATAGGCAGAAGTTTTATTAGCAGGTTCCTTCTTCAAAACAATTCGATCTTATTTCCTAGCTTAATTTTCCACTTGAGTATGATATATGTAAAAGGAGAGTCTTTATGTGGACAAATCGAAACCAACTGTAACCCACAAATACCATACCAGCTACTTGTCCAGCTTCAGTGATGTGTTTCAAAAAAGTTGCAACTCAATCACAAGCAATCACTTCAGTGGTTACACTCAAAACCCCAACAAAGTCCAGTTTACCTATGGCTGTTCAGTGAAATTGCAAACACAATTCGCTAAGCTTTAATATATATTCTAGCTCTTTAACTCAGTCATGCAAAGAACTCAGGCATCTGACCTGCCAAGTTGCCTGAAAATATGAAACTGTCTTTCTGAATAGTTTTTCTCTGAAGTACTCAAATATGGCTTTGGTTTTATTATAGATATCATCTGGAGGCAGTGGAGAAAAATAACACGCTTCACAAGCTTCCCTTGTTAATCTAGCAATACCTAGTCTGGCTGGGTCTAAGCATAGAGTGGATACTTAGGAAATACTCATTAAATGAACAGCATTTGCATAGTAGGATAGAATTTCAGTGATATAAAAGTACATCTGTAATTCCAAATTATACAATGTCTCTATAAATAGATATTTTCTTACCTTAGACCATCACAAAATTAAGATAAAAAATGGATGGCATCAAATAATCAATTTGTTCATAATCAGTTGATTTATTTAGCAAATATCTAATGAGAATCTGTGATGTGTTAGGTACTAGGGATACTAAAGAGGTAAGACTAGCCCTTGATATCAACTGCTGTCCAGGTTTATTAAAAGGATAGTAATATTTTAAATGTTACCTGCAAGATTCTTTTATGTAATATGTTGTAATATATTTCAACTTCTGCTGTTAGATATTTGGAGAATATGAATCTGGAGGGTGGACTGTGTGATCCTTAGTGCACCAGAAAGACATAAACAATAGCAATAAGATTTAATGGGAGAGGGGAAAGAAATGTACCCAGACGATACTCTCTTTTTTCTTACAGATGCAGCTATCTATGCTCGGGCACATCTGTACAGGATGTAGAGCGAAAATGATAGGCAATGTCAGACTCTAGCATAAATAGCAATGAAATGGGAATTAGGGCATGAAAGACCTGAGTTTCAATTTCCTCGTTTGTAAAGTTGAAGTGGTATTTCTATATGATTTCTCAGATACACATGTGTATTGAAAACTATAAGGACAGGATAAAGTGATTTTATACCCCTGAATATCCATAGCTACAGAGATATGATCATAAAGAGAGAGAAAAAAATCTCTAAAAATCAGACAATAAAATCTTCTCATTGATTTATTGTCACATCCCATCATAAGACTGTATTAGTTATGCGAACTATATGTACAACATTTATACTATTTAGGATGAAATCATCATCACATGCCATTTCTTTCCCAAGACTCATAAACTTGGTTTTTATAGTTCTACTTATCTGAATATTAGCTAGAAAATTGCCCCACTGATCAAGGCCTAGATTCTTTCTTAACATTTAGATAACGAAAAAAATATCACTATCTTAGCACGTATTGTGTACACCTACAGAGAACCTTCCTAAAATCTTGTAAATGCAGAAGAATCATTTGAGCAGTATGGAGAGGGAGATGAGCAGTGTTATTTCTGAATCAATTAGAATTTTTCTTTTTAAAGAATTCTCTCATCTCAGAATGGCGTCTTTCTAATCAGAAAGGGGTTGTGGATGGGGCATCTATAATACGATTAAAAAAAAAAAAAACAGCGAAACACATAATCATATATTCAAATCTTCCCTCCTCTGTTCACCCACAGAAAGATCATCACAATCACCCAGGAATTTTTGCAAAAACTCTCAAACTGCCTGGTAATTCTGATACAGACTTAATCCACGTCTACTTTCTACTCATTTCACCTAAATTCAGAAACATTCATGTAAAAGTATCCAAAGACAATGAATAAAAAAGTCATTTACTAATCATGCATGACATCAGCTTTGACAAACACTATTTTTAATCTTTGACTTTCAGAGAAGCCATGGTCCACATATGTATCCTGGATGTTTGTAAACTTCGGAGATAATGAATTTAGAATAGTGAGGTATGAAAAAACTTATGTATATATATAGTATAAAAAAATAAGTAAATAAACTGGCATTTAAAAAAAAGAAGGGAGGGAGAGAGGGAGGGGAAAATAATAAAAATTTAAAAAATGTAAAAAAATAAAATGATAGAAAGAGTTGGGAGTAGGGAAATAAAGATCGATTTTGAGGTACAAAATAAAAACAAAAACAAATAGAATAATGAGGTAAAATTCCTCTTCACAAGTTAGATCAGATAAAACCATTCTATTAGGTACTGGTGTGGTAAATGAATGTGTGCTAGTGTGTGTGTGTGTGTGTGTGTGTGTGTGTGTGTGTGTGTGTCTTCAGTGCAAAATACTAAGTCTCACCTATAATTGGAGAAATCTAAACTAATCACCACCAGAACTGACACAATTTCCCTAAAGGAATGAGAATCTCGGCCCCCAAATTGCCAAATATCAAAATATTAGCAAAATCACAAAAATCACTGTAGAAATATCAAACTTCTAGTGTCCCTATCTCATTTTTCATTTAAACCCAGACCAAAAACAAAAAAAAAAGGAAAGAATTGAAAAAAAGATTTGTACAGGCTACAAAGTATTGGAGATAAAGAATGTTGGATTTTCAATGTCCATAATATCTGCCTACAACGTTTATAACCTGCCAAAAATATACTATTGTGAGAATATTCATTCAACAAATATATATTGATCACTATGTACTTGACATTGTTCTAGACACTGGAGTTATCCCTTCCATTTTTGCCTATCTCTAAAAAAATAAAATTAAATTAAAATCTAGAGCTGTACATAAGTTTGTATTCTTGAGTATAATATCAAATTTTTCCATAATATTTTGCAATGTCAGTCATATCCCAAGTATTCTATAAGAAGTTGATGTCTGACCACCTTGTTCTCTAAACATTTCTGCAAAAATCAAGGATCATATATTATAATGTCATTATTTTTGTTACAATAACCATCTTAGTTTCTTGAATCGATAACAGTAATTTTCTTCCTTAAGAAATGAAAAACTCATTAGCTATTTACAGATAATAATGTTGCTCTTGCCATTTTTGCCTATATTTTGTAGAAGAGACAAGAGTGGGTAAGTATGGGTTATACTTAATCTTCTAAAAGAATAAATTTAATTGACTTCACCAAAAGGGTGTTTGTTATCTAATAATTTGAAAAGCACTATATCTCGGTCATATAATATTTTTCTTCCCGTATTAATAACTTGTAGGTGAAAAGAAGTCTGTGAGAGTTTTTAACCACAAGGACATAATTAGGTTAAAGAAAGTTTCTGAACTCAGATTTCCCAGTTAGACCTTCACCAATTCACACTGGCTTCTAGATTTTGAAGCTCTTCTATTTCTTCCCTTAAATTTACTGGATTCACTTCAAACAAATTTGGAAACAAGATAATGAGAACAGAAGCAATCTCCTTGAGAAGAGCTCAATGACAAATAATATGGGTTTAACTGCCATTATTAAAGATTTTCAGATTGCAAAGAAATGTTAGTAAATATTAAGAGACTGTGAATTCTCACTGGCAATAAAAGGCATGGGTTAAATCAGTGGAGGGTGGTATAGGAGAATTTATTTGAAACACAGTACCTTTCCCAGATTCCAATTAGCCCCACCCTAATAGAATTCACAATCTTAAAAAAGGTGTGGACATAAGGCATAAATTCGAAGATGGCAACCACCTAGCACATTCCAATTTCCTATTCTTAACCCTCTCCACCACAAAACTAAATCAGAATCTTCAGGAAGAGACTGGAGTACATATTTGAGAAAACTCTCCAGGTTGACTTTTATTTTACCAATATTTTAATCTCAGTTTTCATCTTCACCTACATGAAAAATTGGCATCTCCTAGGCAGAATGATATTTTTAAATACACAGATGCTGCACATAAAACATCTCATGGCTATTCAACAGAAACATAAGGCCACTAAAATGTATTAATTTGTCAGTACACATGTAAATGTGGCTAAGCAAAAATTTGGCGGAAGAACAAACATCTCACAAAGAAAATACAAACAGTAAAACATAAACACAATTAAGTGAACCAAATTATAACCCATCAATAGATGAGAGAGGCGTACTGTTGACTGTATCTGTATGGTAACTATACAGTCAATTTTCTGGCTTATTAGACAAAACATGCACAAAGCTTTTGGGTGATTAACTGTGTATATTAGAATCCCATTAATTTACCCAATATTTATGGAATACCTATCATATTCAATGTACTATGATAAACAATGGGATTACAACGATGAAAAGAGGCATGGTCCACAAACTCAAGAACCTGACATTTTAAGGTATTTCTTTACTGCATAGGTTTAAGTGTTTTGTATATCGCCCTACATTTCTGGAAAATCAACAAAAGCCTGATACAACAGGATTAGTCTATGTTCTGCCATGCTCTTGCCTTACAGGAGCACATAAAAAGGCAATTCAGTTTACACTCTGATATTTTAGCAATATATAAGTAGTAAAAATACATTTCATTTATAAATGTCTCATTCATCCAAAAAAATATTTATCAAGGGCCTATGTTGTGCCACATTCTGTGCCCGTAACTGAAGATAGGGCAATGAAATATCAGTATATTTCTTGTTTTTCAGAACTATAATTTTGTTTATTCTTTTCCCAATAACAAAGTTCCTAGATCCTTCCATCTGGGCAGATTATTTGCTTTCTCTGCTGCTAGAGTTTGCCCCCCTCTGACACTGTCTAAACTTCTCTCATCTCCATCAAACTTATTTGGCTTGGTTTCTATTTTCTTCCCTATCTAATGTGACACACTAATATATGCTAACAAATCAATATCTCTCCCCTTCTGTGTGATAGTTGTGCATTTGTGTAATGTCCTAGAGACCATGTATTTAAACCAAAGTGACTCTTAAGAGTAGATATTTCAAACTCTGAGATAAATAATTTGAGAAAATGATTAGACTAAATGCATAAATACTTACCTATATACCTATGAAGGGATTATGTCTATAGCCACCTGGTGTTAAATGCTGTGAAAAGTATTTTGGTATTTAATTGCATTGCCCATCTCACGGTAAGGTGCTCCCAATATGATGCTCATGCCTTCTGTTTTAGAGACTTAAGCATAGACCTTTGATTGATGAGTGCAATCACTTCATTACAGGAGTTTTTTTTTTTTTTTTAAGCATCCTTCATCCTATTGTGTCTTGCTAATTATTTACTAAAATAAGAAGGAACATTCATCCTCAAGACTCTATTTTAAGTGTCTAGTTCAAACACACTCTCGATCTAGTCTGCAGTCAGGCTAAACTAGTCATGGGGAATACTTTCTACTACCTGTGACAAATTTCAGTTTTCGAAGTGCTGTTTATTTCAAGGCCATTCTTTAAAGAAAAATTAACATTAATGTGCTACAAACTGCTAGTTCTCTGTATCTGCCATCTCGTGTAGTTCTCGCTACAGTTCTATGAGGTAGAATTTGCATCTCCATTTTACAAATGAGGAAACTAAGATTAAAAGAGGTTAAATCTTTGGCCATGGTCACATAACTGAGTGTAAAAGTCGAGATTAGTGCCAGAAATAGACCCTGACCAAAAATATGTCAGCCACCACCTATCACCATGATTGAAAGTCTACCTTTAGTAAATCATTCTTTGGAATACTAAAATTATTTTATTTGTCTTGAATTTTTTCATTTTAGAAGGTTATTAAATATATGTGTATCCCTAAAAGAAGAAATGCCTAAAGATTTTTGTCTAAATATTATTGGACATCTCTACAGAGAGGCATTGCCTTTATGAATGCTATACCTTATAACTAATTTTACTATATCTAAGATGCCATTAATTGTAAAATGCACCGATTTTTTGTGTACCACTATGAAAAATATGCCAATTACCCCTGACAATGGTATTATTTTTTTATCATGCAAACTTAAAGTCACATCTCAATTTTAGAGATGTTAACATGTAAAAACTGAGCTTCTTTTCTTATAATTGACAAAATAGTGTAGACCCTTTGAATATGAAGAAAGTAAAATGATAGAATTTAGAGTGCTACTAAAGACTAACTTTACCTGCTTCGCCATTTTAATGAAGATTATTGAAATTCCTGGATTACTTAAACTGATTTGGGAAACTATAAATAGTTGTGTTATTACAGAATTAAACTATGGATAACATTATATTCAGGGGAATGTAACTGCTATAGTTATGAGTGTAATTAAGAAAAAATACTAATTTATTATCTATTACTTAATATTACTTTGCCCCCTATAGTGTAAAGGCAAAGTAGAAGAGACACAATATTCTATGCTTCTTAGAATTTTAACTGAGGCCAAGATGAAAAACTGTGTTTGAGTTTAAGTGGGTTAATATACAATATTTGTATCCTAATCTCACTTTTAAAGTATTCCTAAGAACATTTCTGTATTCAGCTCAGACACAACCATCATTGCCAACCTTGTCCCAGGAATACTCCATCACTGCCTGTATAACTTTGCAAAATTCTCTGTGTGCTCTCCCATAATTGTAGTCTTACCACATTAACTACTTGAGCAAGATTCCAACATTAGTTACTTAGAGAAATGTATTTCCTGTTTTTAAATATTGTCCATTTATTTCTAACAATGGCATAGTAAAATATAAAAATTAAAAGAGATAACATAAATGTGTAGTATTTAAGAGGTACTAAATATATATTCATTTTCTACATATACATGCTTTATAAAGAGGAAGCTGTATTGATTTCTTTAAGGAGTTTCTACAATGTGACATTTTAGAGTACCAGGAGTGAATAAGAGAAGAGACAATATTGGTTGCTGAGGTTAAGAAAATAAACACACTTATACCATTTGCAACAACATGGATGGACCTTGAAATAATCATATGAAGCGAAATAAGCCAGACAGAAAAAGTTGAAAATCACATGATATCACTTATATATGGGATATAAACCTAAAAGCAACAAATGAACAGGACAAACAAACAGAGACTCATGGACATGGACAATGGACTAGTGGTTATCAGAGAGTAGGGGAGAAGGGGAAGGGGGAAGGTAGACAAAGGGGAAAAAAATTAAATCATTTCTTCAATTAAAAAAGTAAATAAATAAAATAAAATAAATAAAAATAAAAATCACTTCCACTCAAAGGACAAAGATTTTAAAAATTTTAAAAATTAAAGAAAAAGTATTCCTTCTGATTTGAAAAAAAAAATCACCTTGTCTATATCAAGTAAAACTTTTGTGAATATTTTGAAAAGAACTGCATTAAATCTGTATCAGTTTGAGCAGAAAAAAAAAGAAAAGAAAAGAAACACACTTAAATTCTGTGAGAAGTCTAAGCCATATGTTACATTTCTCAAATGGTGTAAAAGCTACATATTCACATATATAATCTACTTCAAAAGGCTCCTACATAATGTTCATATTATTTTTTTATTATTTATTCATTTCCCTCCTACTTTTCTTCTATTACCATTTTTCTTCCTTTTACTTTTTCTTTCTAACTCCACTCCAAAGTCCCTATTACTGAATAACTATGGCTTTGTTGGCCAGTGCCTGGAAGCTTTTCCAATTATTTTGTCCCCTCACCTCAAGCTTTGGATGAAAATTAAATATGCAGAAAATAAACCCCAATGGCCTTTTAGTTCCTATCCCCATAATGAGAAAAACTAGAATGTGTTTCTCTCAACTTGTCACCCAACTAAGCTTTTCTATTCATATTTAACACAGCTACCTTTAATTCAATGGGTTGCAAAATTCTAGAGAAGTTTCAGTGACTATTTAAAATTAGTTTAAATGAGCAAAACTTATGTTATTTACTGGACCCTGAATTATTTTTTCTAAGAGCTCCCACTACAAGTCTTCCACAGTAATCAGGATCTCAGGTTCAAATTAGTTGCCATATGGTGACAAGTATCAATTATCAAGTATCAATTTGGTAAGATACTCCCACTCCCCACCCCAACATTGTGGAAATTTATCTGCAAATATTTAATCTCAATTTCATACTGAATTACTGTTCTGACATCTTATTTTGGTTTTGGACCACTTCTTGTACTTTGGTAAATAAATATCTACACTTTCTATTTCCATATTTTAACTGCTACTTTATGCATATCCTTACTTTGTATTAAGAATGTAGAAAAGATCAGTATTAATTAGTGAAAATTCATAGTTATGAAAATTTTTGAAGCAAGATTTGCATTTTTGTTTTACATTTAGTATTTCAAAACAGGCATAACTTTGTCTAATAATTAGTTTTAAGAAACAAGCTTTAATAAGCAGACAAAAATTTTGAAACACTTCAGGCTCATTTTTCTGATGTGTGTGATGATTACTAAAGTCTCTACAATTATTTTTGTATGTTTAATTTCTCAGCACAACACATCTACTTTTAGAAAGACTAGTAAACGTATTCTTTATATTATTTGTTTACAGGACTCTCCATAATTCTCCCACAATTAGGTTTTATTTTATATTCACCTATCCCCATGGTTCCTGTTCTGCTTTCTTCATATTTATATTCTCTGCAAGGAGCTGCTAATCTTTCCTAAAGTATATAATAAACTATTGTCAGCTGGCAGTCAAGGTAGTTACATACCAAAGCTATTATACTTGAAGCAACTTTGCAATACCAAATTATGTTGATGAGTTTTAGTAAACATATTTACTCAACAAAAAGCCTTCTGAATCAATTGCTGCTTAACAGAACTTTTAACTTTAAGAAAGTCCCACACTGAGAAACCAACAATATATTGTATGAAATGTATATTTCTTTTCTTTTACATAATTAATAGAACATTCCTATGGCCAGATTTACAATGGCATAAATCTTAGGTAAACATTTAATTTACCTAAATTCTAATCTTACCAGAGATCCCCCAAAACTAATTGGCAGCATGGGCTGGTTGGTGAGCACTCCATCTCTGTTTCTGAGCACTGCATCTTAGACTCTACAATTAGGAGAGATATCATGGAAATATTTTTAAGCAAAACAAAGCACTTTAGAAGCATTGATGTTTATCTAATCACACATTTTAGAAATGAGGAAACTGAACAGCCCTCCTCCTTTCATCCATAGTGACTTCTGTCCTGTTGGCTTCTCTTCATCTAAAGAAAAACATTTATTGAAACCATATCTTTTCATGCACAAACATTTTTAACCTTTCAAGTATGGAACTTGCATAACTTGAAAATTTTTGAAGATTTCTGACCCAGTGTAAGATTAAAATTAATATATTTTACTAATTATGAACGTGACCATTTTAACCAATAATTCCTTATATATGCCAAGCATGTAATTAGACACCGAGAAGCCAGAGATAGATAAATATGGTCCTCTGATCTGAAAGGTCTTACAGTCTAGTATGAGGAGGTAAAATGACAAATAACTGCGATTCACTATACTGATGTCATAATAAAGGTACATATAATACATCGGAAAGCACAGAAGGTAGAGAAATTATCTGCCGGACAAACTCAGAGTAACTTTTATATTTGATTACTGCTCCTTCTGACCCTGCTTGCCTCTTAAAAAAAGACTATTTAAATCTTGATATTTTAAAATTGATGTTTTTGGTACTGCGCTATATGGCATTTCATCAAACAACTCATTGAATCTATACTATATAGCATATTGATCCCCAGTATTCCCTAATCTAATAAATCCATCATTACATTAAAGAAGAAAAGAGTAGTCTTCTATAACTTTTCTTTAATAATTTTTTTTATTGATCACTTTATAGACATTTTTTTCTCAAGTGTTCATGTATTAATAGTATTTCTGGGGTCATAAATTTAAATCAGTTTATAAATCATGTGACTCAACTTTGTGAAAACTTTCTAGACTTTTATACTAGTATATGTATCCCAGAGTGGAAAAGCTTCAGTCTAAACTATGTAGGGCATTGAACCTAAAAAAAGTTGAATAGGATTTCAGAACATTGTTACATTAAAAGTGTGAGTGGACAAGTGTTAGGTAAGCTCTTATCTAAGCTCTTAGTAGACTGACTTCCCACACACTGGCAATATGATTTTTTTAAATGTATAATAAAAATCTTTAATATAAAAATATACATAAAGGCTGTCAAAAAACTAATACATTGAATTTTCTATAAAACTTCATATGTGTGTAAATCATTTAGTTCTCAGAAAAATTCCATGAAATACTAGTTAATATCCCCACATTAAACATGCAGAAACTGAAATTCTGAAAGTTGAAGAGACTTGCACAGACATCCAGTAAAGATGGTGAACTAGGTAAAAACTGTGCTCGCCTCTTCCTACAACCACATCAAAATTACAACTAAACTATAGAACAACCACCCTTGAGAACCTCATGAAAACAAGCCAAACATTCTATAACTAAGGACATACAGAAGAAGCCACTTCCAGACTGGCAGGAGGGGCGAAGACATGGAACAGGTAGGCCCCAAACCCAGAGTGTAGCAGTTAAGAAACAAGAGGGATAACTTGGACCCCTGAGGAGCGAGGGGTCCCAGCTCTAAACCAGGCTCCCCAGCCTTGGATTCCACTGCTGGGAAGAAAAGCCCCAATAACTTCTGGCTGTGAAAACCATCAGGGATTGTTGCTGAGTAAGACAGAGGGCTTCTGGAGTCCCAGGGCTCCCTGTAAAGGGCCCACACACAGTTTTGCTCACTGATGGACTCACTCAATCTGAGCACCAGCACTTCGCAGCAGTTCGAAAAGCAACAGAGACATATGAGGAGGGACTGAACTGTCTAGCTTCATGGCAAGGGCTGAGGGTCAATCCTTCCCGCTGGTGTGCCAACAGCAATCAAGACTCAACTACAACATGAGGGATATATCCAGTTCAGGTACCTAGGGAGACTATGACCCTGGGGCCACAGCACATCTACTACATGAGAACACATTCCAAGGACTAAGAGATATAGCAGATCTACCTAACACATAAACACTAGAGGCAGCCAAAATGAGACAAAGAAACATGTCCCAAATGAAAAACAAAACAAAACAAAGCTCCAGAAAAAAAAAAAAAAAACTAAACAAAATGGAGATAAGAAATCTACCAGATGTAGAGTTCAAAATACTGGTTATAAGGATGTTCAATTAATTTAGGGAATGAGTAGACGAACTTTTGAGAACTTTAACAAAGAGATAGAAATCATAAAAATGAAAATAGAAAACATAAAAAAGAACCAGTCAGAAATGAAGAATGCAATAAGTGAAATGAAAAATACATAAGGAATCAACAGATTAGACAAAACAGAGGATCAAATCAGTGATTTAGAAGATAAAGTAGCAGAAAACATCCAATCAGAACAGCAACAAGAAAAAAGAAACAGAGAAAATGAACACAGTTTAAGGGGCCTCTTGGACAACATCAACCATACCAACATTCACATCACAGGGGCACCAGGAGAGGAGAGAGCAAAGAATTAAAAATCTATTTCAAGAATTAATGATGGAAAACTTCCCTAACATGGCAAAGGGAATGGAAATACAAGCTCAGCAAGCACAGAGAGACTCAAACAAGATGAACCCAAAGAGACCCGCACCAGACACATCAAAATTAAAATGCCAAAGGTTAAAGACAAAGAGAAAATCTTAAAAGCAGCAAGAGAAAAGCAGTTACCTACAAGGGAGCTCCTATAATATTTGTCAGCTGATTTCTCAACAGAAACTGCAGGCCAGAGGGATTGGTAGGAAATATTTGAAGTGATGAAAAGCAAAGATCTACAACCAAGATAACCCAGCAAGCCTATCATTTAGAATCAAAGGATATATAAGCTTCCTTGACAAGAAAAAGGTAAAGGAGTTTATCAGTACCAAATCATTATTACAAGAAATGTTAAAGGGACTTCTTTAGAAAGAAAAAGGGGGAAAAATAAAAAATATGAATAATAAAATAGCAATAACTACGACCTATCAATAATTACTTTAAACATAAATAGATTAGATGCTTTAATCAAAAGATAGGGTGGATGAATGGATAAGAAAACAAAACCTTTATATATGCTGCCTATAAGAGACTTACTTTTGAAAATAGGAACCCTTATACACTGCCGGTGGGA
>NW_011888814.1:5610091-5610641 GCF_000151845.1 Pteropus vampyrus | reverse complement strand
GGTGGATGAATGGATAAGAAAACAAAACCTTTATATATGCTGCCTATAAGAGACTTACTTTTGAAAATAGGAACCCTTATACACTGCCGGTGGGATAAAAATTGGCACAGCCACTATGGAAAACAGTAGGGAGGTTCCTCAAAAAACTAAGAATCGATCTACCATATGATCCAGCAATCTCTCTACTGGGTATTTACACCAAAGACTTGAAAACTCATATCTGAAAAGATATTTGCACACTAATGTTCATAGCAGCATTATTCACAGTGGCCAGGACATGGAAGCAACTGAAGTGTCCTACGATAGATGATTGGATAAAGCAGCTGTAGTACATATAAACAATGGAATATTACTCAGCCATAAGAAGAGATGAAATACTGCCATTTGCAACAACATGGATGGACCTTGAAATAATCATACTAAGTAAAATAAACCAGACAGAAAAGGTTGAAAATTACATGATATCACTTATATGTGGGATATAAACCTAAAAGTAACAAATGAACAGGACAAACAGACTCACGAACATGGACAATAGACTAGTGGTTAC
>NW_011888814.1:5607500-5609764 GCF_000151845.1 Pteropus vampyrus | reverse complement strand
CAAGATATGGAGGCAACCTGGATGTTTATCAATAGATGAATTAATAAAAAAGTAGTACACATATACAATGTAATACTACTAAGTCATATAAAAGAATAAAATCTTACCATTTGTAACACAGATGGACCTATAGGATATGATGTTAAGTGAAAATAAAACAGGCAGAGAAAGTCGAGTACCGAATTATTTCACTTATATGTGGAATCTAATCAACAAAATAAATAAACAAAACAGAAATAAACTCATAAATACAGAGAACAAACTGATGCTTGCCAGGTGGGAGGGTGGTTGGGGAGATCAGTGACAAAAGTAAAGGGATTAAGAATTACAAATTATCAGTTATAAAATTAGACACAGAAATGTAAAGTACATCATAGGGAATACAGTCAATAGTATTATAAGTATGTATGGTGTCAGATGAGTACTGGACTTATTAGGATGATCATTTTGAAAGGTATATAAATGTACACTGAAACTAATATAATATTGCCTGTCAACTATAATTATAAAATTAAAAATTATTTTTTAAAAAGATTTGCCTAAGAATCACTCGATAAGTAGATAGCCTAATCAGAACATCAAAATTTACTTTTTTTAAAATTTCATAGTGACATATTTCCTATTCTAAAACATAATACTTTCATTTTTCTAAACATCTCCATTATTACTTAAACATATAGCAACACACGATTATAACGGCAGTCTTTATTACACTGGAATATTTATCAAATAAATTAGAAATGACTAAAATCACAAGAAGAAAGGATACAAACTCTGGAGTTAGAATCAAAACTTAGTTCTTTCACTTACTACTTGAGCTTGAGTAAATGATTTAAATTCTCTGAGCTTCTGTTCCTCTTTTGTAAAATATGGGCAATAATACATTGCATATAGTACTTTAGTGGCAAATAAGCTCTAGGGAAGGTATACAAGGCAATAGTGGCATAGAGTAGTCAATTGATAATTAGTAGCTAATAATAATTTTATTTTTAAAAAGCTATATTAGGAATTGACATTTAATTTTAAAGTTATTAATACTATTTTTGATAGACAAATTCAAAGTTCAATTTTAAGACATTATAAATTTATTTTGTCCATGAATTTCAAATAGCTAATTAACTTATCAGTCTTTTCCCTTCAAGTAATAATAATTTCTTAAAAAGAGCTTACCTAGAACCTCATTTATAATGTATTCTGTGAAATAGCTGTAATTAAAAATTTACATTGGGAGGCAGGTCCAGTGTAGAGAGACGCTGAGTTTGTCTCCGTCCCAAGAACACATTAAATTTACACCCATATCTAGAGCAATTCCCGTGAGAGACAACTGTGAGCCAACTGAATAGCTTCTTTGCAGGATAGAGAGAAAGACTGCATAGACAGAGTAGGAGAACCACAATAGCTCTCTAAGAGCTGAGAGAACAACTCAGGACTGGAGAAACCAGTGAGTGCCACAATTTGTTTCCCCTACATGTGGATAGCGAGTGGGAGCTTCAACAGGTTCTCTGCCCAACCTGCAGAGTGCATTATTTACAACAGCCAAGATATGGAAGCAATCTAAGTGGTCACCAACAGATGAATGGAAAAAGAAGTAGAAGTGATATATATATATATATATTTGTATAGATATATGTATATATGTGTGTGTGTGTCATACACGCACACACACGCACACACACACATATATGTAATGGAATATTATGCAATAATAAAGAAGAGTGAAATCTTGCCATTTGCAATGACATAAATGGACCTAAAAGATATTATGTTAAGTGAAGTAAGTCAGGCAGGGAAAAACAAATACCATATGGTTTCACTTACATGTGGAATCTAAAATTATAAAACAAATAAACAAAACAAAACAAAAACAGACTCATAGAAACAGAGACCAAAGAGATGGTTACCAGAGAGGAGGTGAAAAAGGTGAAGAGGAATATTATAATAAGTTTGCACAATGACAGATGATAACTAGAATTAGTGGGTTGATCACACTGTAAGGTATAAAAATGCTGAATCACTATATTGTACACCTGAAACTATTATAACTAATATAACATTGTATACCAAATGTGCTTACATTTTTAAAAATTTACATAAATCTCAAATTTATAGTCAATTGGAAAGGTGTCTGGCAATAGGACTAACAAAACAACCACTATTTAAAAGATCAAGATCCAGAGAAAGGGGAACCACGAAGAAGTATATGCAACATACTGCATACAACTTCTCTTTGAAACATTTACTAATAACTAAGCTGAGTAGGCAGA
>NW_011888814.1:5606928-5607450 GCF_000151845.1 Pteropus vampyrus | reverse complement strand
AGACATTATAAATTTATTTTGTCCATGAATTTCAAATAGCTAATTAACTTATCAGTCTTTTCCCTTCAAGTAATAATAATTTCTTAAAAAGAGCTTACCTAGAACCTCATTTATAATGTATTCTGTGAAATAGCTGTAATTAAAAATTTACATTGGGAGGCAGGTCCAGTGTAGAGAGACGCTGAGTTTGTCTCCGTCCCAAGAACACATTAAATTTACACCCATATCTAGAGCAATTCCCGTGAGAGACAACTGTGAGCCAACTGAATAGCTTCTTTGCAGGATAGAGAGAAAGACTGCATAGACAGAGTAGGAGAACCACAATAGCTCTCTAAGAGCTGAGAGAACAACTCAGGACTGGAGAAACCAGTGAGTGCCACAATTTGTTTCCCCTACATGTGGATAGCGAGTGGGAGCTTCAACAGGTTCTCTGCCCAACCTGCAGAGTGCATTATTTACAACAGCCAAGATATGGAAGCAATCTAAGTGGTCACCAACAGATGAATGGAAAAAGAAGTAGAA
>NW_011888814.1:5598318-5606188 GCF_000151845.1 Pteropus vampyrus | reverse complement strand
ATCCAGAGAAAGGGGAACCACGAAGAAGTATATGCAACATACTGCATACAACTTCTCTTTGAAACATTTACTAATAACTAAGCTGAGTAGGCAGATGCAAAAAATTGAAAAAATAAGAAAAAAGTTTTTGTAAAAGACTCAAAAGCTGTGCAGAGATTTTGGCATTCTCACAATTCTGAAGTTATAAAAATTGAAGTTCAGGGTTCTCCAAGGAGGAGTTTCTGTGGTAATTACTTAAGGCTCTCAGTCAAGATTCCCAAAGAGTTATTCCTTAGTGTGTAGGCAAAATAAAATTAGAACTGGACTCAAAAATTCTGAAATGGTTTCTATCCATATGTAGATAAAGGTGATTTCTTTGCCTACCAGAAGTAATAAAGCCTCTCTGGAGGAAGAAAACATCAACTAATGCCTCTATAACTTTTCCTATAAAATGATGGCGTTCACCAAATGACAAAAGAAAGAAGTAAAGAAAAAGAAAGGAAGGGAGGGAGGGAGGGAGGGAAAAATAAAGAAAGATTTATTAAAAGCCAAATGACAGAAAAAAATTCACAGGTAGCTTATTTATATATTGTAGTAATCAGAAAGGGATTAAAATAACTATGATTAATGTGTCCAAGAAAATAGATAAGAAGATGGAAATTTTATTAAGAAACTAAATTCTATTAAAAATAATAAATTGGAAATTCTAGGAAAAGACATACAATAAATTAAATTCTTAATTTAATAGACATGTTTAACAAATTATTAGACACTGCAGAAAAGAAGATTATTAAGTAGGAAAATGATCATCAGAAAAATAAACAGATTGAAGCACAAAGTTGGAAAAATAATTAAAATATTTATGAAAGAGAATGAGAGTCAAATGGAAACACTGAAAATATCTAATATGCATGATGTCAGAGTCCAAGAAGGAGTGGAAAGAATATTTGAAGATACATTATATGACAATAGCACAAAATTCAGAAGGTAGACAAATTAACTTAAAATGTGGAAGGTCTTTCTAATGTCCAGGAAGTGGGAAAAATATTAATAAAAAAGACTGTCAAAACCTCTAGGGATATCACTTAAAGAATAAATATACATATATAACTAAAAAGCTAACAGAAAGATAAAGAAATATTTTTATATTATGATTCCTCTAAGAGAAAATAAGAATTGAGAAAAAATAAAACCAAATAGAAAAATAGGGGGAAAATAAGATGATAGATTTAAATTCCACATACTTCAGTATTCATATCGACTGTAGGACATTTAAATTGCTTAAATACTCTAATTTTTTTTAAAAGACTATAAAACTGATTAGAAAAATGAAACCAAACTATACACTGCTTACAATGGATATACATTAAATATGAAAAGACATAGAAAGTTTGAATTAAAAAAGATGAAAAAATATGCCATGCTAAGGATACAAGGAAAAAAAAGCTTACTAATATGAGACAAAATATACTATAAAGATAGGAGAAACACTAGGCAGAAAGAGAAATATCTCATAATGATTATATTACTCAGAGTTCTCCAAAAACTAATCCGATAGATATATATATACATACATATATCTTTATCTTGATTGACAGATAGATGATGATAGATAAATAGAGATAGAGATATATAGATTATATATAGAAAGAGATTTATTGTAAAGAATTGGCTCACACAATTATGTAGGCTGACAAATCCAAAGATCTGTAAGGCAATTAAGCAAGAGGAGTTCCCTATTATTCAGGGTAGAGTCAACTTTTTTCTAGTGAGACCTTTGAGTAATTGTATGAGGCCCATCCATATTGGAGAAGTCAATCTGCTTTACTGTCTACCAATTTAAATGTCAAATGTCTCATGCAAAAACACCCTCATAGATACACACACAATAATGGTGGACCAAATAACTAGGAACCTAGTCAAATTGACATCACAATAATCATCACAATAATAAAAAGATTAATTCAACTGAAAGATATAACAATCCCAAATTTGTATGGATTTTATAGCACCAAAATAGATGAAGCAATGAAACCATGCCCTAACACTGAAACCAGGTGATCCCTGAGGAACATAACACTGAAACCAGACCTTTATAACTTTTTTTCTCTTTAGCTTTTTGTTTTAGTGATTTTCAGCAGATAACACCAGGCTTCCTCATAGTGCTCCAGAGATCACTGGACCTAACTGGATCAACCTGAATCCAGAGTTTGAGCAGGGGCAGTTAGCAACCAAATGATCCCAAGGTGACCTTAAGAGCACAACAAACCAGGATTCTCAGAACTCAAGTAAAAGAGATGCCACTGTTTGCCCTCTTGCTTTAAAAAGCAAGAAGTCCATCAATAAGGAAGATCGAATGCCTAGACCAAATATGGACACATATAGGACTGACTGATCAAACTCTGCCAGACTGAAATTACTTTGTTCCCTCCTGCCCTCTTTTCACTGAAATCCCTTACCTTAGATGGCATAATTTCAAGACTACCCAATCAGACCCCCTGAATTAGAATTAATGAATATGCAGAGCCCCTCCTCATCTTATTCTTTAAATTTGCTTCAAATCTTTATTCAGGGAGCTGGATTTGGGCTTTTTTCTCAACTCTTCGGCTGGCTGCCTTATGAATAAAAAGTGCTTTCTCTGGGAAAATCCTGTTGCTTCAGAATCTGGCCTCTCTGCATGCAACGAGCAAAGGACCTACCAAATTGATCAGCAACAGCAAAGTCTTACAGAACTGAAAAGCAAAATAGACAAATTCCAAAAATACTGAAAAGTCTTAACGTGAATCCCTTGGTAACTAATGAAAAGAAAAACAATAAACTAAAAAATGTTACATTTGAAAAGACAACAGATATGGAACACTGTCCCTAAAAATAAAACAGTACACTTAATTGTCACCTAGTCAGAAATATTTTATATAACAAGCCATATAATGGATCATAAAACAAGTCTCTACAAATTTCAATGATCAAATTGATACATAAGATACAGAATATGTTGTTTATAGTGAAACTATCTAGAAATCATTAAAAAATTACAAAGTTTTGGATATTTAGTAGCACACATCTAAACACCCATAAAATCAGAGAATTAATCAGATTGGAAATTAGAAAGCATTTTAAACATGAATATCAAAACTTGTGGGAAACACATAAAGCTTAGAAGTGCTTAGAAGGAATCATATAGCCTCATATGATTATAAAAGAAGACTGACTATCAATACTCTATTAGTTTATATTAAGAATCGAGGAAAAGAACATTCTAAAACACCAATAAAAAAATAAGGAAATTAAACTAAAAACAGAAACCACTGAAACAGAAAACAAACATGCAGTAGAGAAAATTAAGAACATTAAAATCATGTTCTTTAATAAGACTAATAATATGATGACCTTCTGGAAAGTCTGCTCAGAAAAAAAAGACAATAACGTGAATGGAAATGGACTTTACATATCCCAGAAACATTAAAAAGTAGTAAGATCAACTTTATGTCAATAAATTTGAAAAATTAGAGGAATTGATTGGAAAAGTTCTTTTAAAAATTCAACTTCCTAAATATCAATAGTCTTTTACCTGTTAAAGTAAATTAATCCATAATTTTAAAGTTAAAAAAAAACAGATCTGGATGGAACACAACGCAGAACACAGACGTCCACCATCAACATATCTATTCGACGCTATACTGAATGTTCTAGTGAAATAAGGCAACGAATATTAAATGTACTTTTTGATTCAATATTTTGTTTGAGATTTTTTTATGTATACAAAAATGCCATCTTCTAATATTTGTAATTTATGGCATCTTTTACTGGCTTTCAGTAGCGTGTGGGGCCTGCTTCTAATGATAAGCCAAGTTAAAGGGTGTTCTATGGCAGAGGTCTCCAACCCCCCGGCCACGTGGCCTGTTAGGAAACAGGCTGCACAGCCGCAGATGAGTGTCAGATAAGCTAGCGAAGCTTCATCTGTTTTTGCAGCCACTCTTCAGCATGAGCATCACTGCTTCAGCTCCACCTCAGATCATCAGGCATTAGATTCTCATAGAAGCACTGGTCCCTGGTGCCAAAAAGTTTGGAGACTGTTGTTCTATAGGACTACCCTGGAAAGCAATATATGTCTACTGAGGTTAAAGGGGACACAGCTGACTGAAAAGTCTAAAAGACAGAGACACCTGATTGCTGTACCCAAAGTGGAAGATGAGCAAAGCAGAGGTTTCCGCCTTGTTATGCATCGCTTACATCTCCAGAGCTAGCTCGTAGTAAAGAAGGCCTTCCCTGTGGATCAGTAGACGAACATGTGAGAGAAAAGTAGACTAAAGCTAATGTAGATTCTCTTATAGGGAAAATAATAACAACAAATATTATGTCATGATTACTATGGGATGGATGATAGGAAGGAGGGAAGGAGCGAGGGAGGGAGGGAGTGAGGGAAGGAAAGATGGAAGAATTGATTTACTCTCAGCAACTCTATGAAATTAGTTCTATTTATTATTATACCACTTTCAGATGAGGAAACTGAAACAAGAGATATTAACCTCCCCAAGGTCACACAACCAGTAAGCAGCAAAATCAGTATTTGAACTCAGACAGCCAAGTTCAAGGGCTTCTTTAGCACCATACTATGCAAAATAAACAAACAAAAACTTAGATAAATTAGACCTCCAGAAAATGAGATGGTGATGAAGAAGGATAAAAGCCAATCAGAAAATTATATCCCTATATCACAGGAAGCTATGAAAGTGTGCACAAGAGAAACAGCTTAAAACATCTACCATGCTCAGCAACTGAAATCTAACTTGGCAGGATCAAATGAGTAAATTTATTTGGCACCTCTCTTATCTCTTCTTTCCCTTTTGATCCTAGAAGGGTTTGGAACTCTGTTTCTGGGAATAAAATATTACCATCTTTAGCTTTCCTTCATTCACTCACAAATGTTTTTAAAACAGAATCATAGTTTTAAAAAACAGATTGACTCATATTTGTCAGATTATTCTTTTATTTTGACTTCACTCTAAGGATTCACACTATGACTTGCAGTTCATTATAATTTGCAAATTTCTAGTCTCTGCAGGTGTGTGTTCTCAGTTACAAAAAGGATCAAATGCTTATATTTAGAAGCACAGGATGAATGAGAAGGGACCATGGATTAGTGTTCTATTTTTCTCTTAACAGTTTTTTCTTTGCCAAACCAATTAGGTAAACAAGCTGTAGTCTCCATTCTGGGGGGGAAAAAAATGCATCTATAGTTGCCTAAATATGTTTTCATTTTCATACGTAAAAGGAAATACTCAGAGGATTTAATTGTAACAAGACTTTGACATTTGTGGCATAAATATGATAAGTTAGTTAATGTTTGTGTCCTTTCTCTAAACAGAGATAAACTAAAGTATCTAGCAAGCCAACCTGAATGTCATACAGCAACCGACAAGATGGAAATTTGCCATATGTCTACTATAATAGTCACAATTAGCTGGCAGATCCTGGACAAAAATGCTATCACTCCTTGTACAATTTTGCAGTGCAGAGGAGAGATATTGGAAAAACGAATATAATCTTAAGCAGGTGACAACTGTTAAAAAAAATAAAAAAGATTATTAGCAGCCTACGCTGTGAAACTGCAAGAATCCACAAATGAGGCCTAAAATACTGCTTTCAAAGGGATAATAAAGAAGGCCGTCAACAGCTGCCTTCAAGTTAGTCTACAGACATTTTAAACTTCAAAGTTTGGCCAGGGCAAGTGCTAGGCAAAAACTGGAAGGATCTTACAGGCAAATGATTCCCAATGGGATAGCTACCAAGAATATGAGCAGGAGCATTAAACTACAAGGACTTCTCAAAGAAAGAATTTTCCAGGTCCAGATTGGAACATCAGCGAAAGGAACATATTTTATCTGAAATTTGCTAACTCTAAATATTAACTATTAATCTAAGACTTCTTATACAGAGATAATATTTTTAAAAACGCATTTTCCACTTTTTCCTATTTCTAAAAAGTTCTAAAAGGGGCCAATAAATCTTACTTAAAATTGTGCTTCTAAAATGAAGAGTTTCATAGATTTACTCTATCAATGAATAAAATGAAAACGGAGCAGTGAAACTCATTCATCTGACAATATTATCCTCTTTTGCACTTTCTCTTGCTTCTATATATTATCAATTACTTCAACTTAGAACACTTAGTCCCACTTGAATCTCACCTTAGACATTCCTTCCCCTAGGAATCTTTTCATGATTCTTCCAAACAGTAGAAACTTATGAGATGGGGGAAGGGAGAGGTAGATGGGGAAAATATTAAAATCATTTCTTCAATTAAAAAATTATTTTTTTAAAAAAGGAAAAAAAAAGAAACTTATGGGAGAATCTTTGATTCTCTCCGAAATGTAGGACTTATGCAAGGAATAGGAATCTCAATGTTTAATATATTTAATATGTGTTTCCATAGTATCCTATACTTCTTCTCTCATAGTATATAGCATGCACTTACTGACTTGAATTCACTAACTTAATTTTTTTCCTTTACTAATCTTATAAGCTATATGAAAGCAGAAGGCTTGCCTTTACTGTTCATTGTTATATCCTCAGACCTCAAATATATAGAAAGAAATGACAGGTAACTCAAATAGAGCATACACAAAAATTCACATAGTGAAGTTCTGACTCAGGACAAGTATTTGATTCTGGACACCACTATAAAATAAGAATAAGCTGACAAGAAACATCAGAAATCAAAAAGGGATGGCATATCTAAACCAAGAAGTTAGAGGATATTATTTAAAAAGTGTGAGAAATAGCAGCAAAACTTATAGACAAAAATCATTCGCCAGAAAGTAAATCTGTAAGCAAGACAAAATTGTAAGTTATTTTGTCAAAACTTAAAAAAAAAAATACTTAATGAAGCCATCACTTTTGTAAAGGGAATCACAAACCAGAAATATAAGAATTCATATAAAGAGGATGTCACTCAGAAGAAATAATGTGTGAGCTGTTAGAATCTGGGAAAGAAGTAGAAGGAATAGAAACAACAGATATGAAGACAAATTTTGAAGTAATACAAAGGAAAAGAAAAACCGATGAAAACATAAGTGGCACAGAGGGTACAAATTTAAGTATCAAATACTAAAATGAAGTTAAAGAAAGTTGAGAGGAATTAGACTGTAATAAACACAGAAGATTGGCAAAAGAAGCCAATACACCCATAATTGGAGTCTCCAAAGGAAAAAAATGAAACAAAAATTTATAATATTTAACTATGCGATTCCAGAAAATATTCATTCATCAGGTAGATAAAAGTGAGCCAAAATGATCAACACTGAGCTATATTTGAGTCAAGTTATTAAGCCTTAACTATTCAAAACTAAAAATAAATTTAAAAAAAAAGTAGAATAAAGCAGGCTTCAAATTTCTCTGCAGCAAAAGATAATATCAGAATAGAGTGGAGCATTATCTAAAAGATTATCAAAGAGAAAAAGTGTAAGCCCAGGGCTTATTATCCAAACTGCTCTACAACTGCTACAGACACTAATTCTAAGAATACTGTTTCCATAAACTGTCCTGAGGATCTACTTAGAAATTGCTAGAGAAACCAGGAAAAAATAAGCCAATCTGACTAAAATCATCTAACTGTAGAATTTAGACTAAAATAAAAAGAGATTAAAGTGGTTTGACCACATAATTTCTATTTTCATTATTTCCTCTTGCATCTTTTATTTCTACAATTCAGATTTCATTTAATTTTTTTCTTTATGCCTATTATTTTTTATTGAGGTGAGACTGGTTGATAAAATCATATAGGTTTTAAGTATACAATTCGATGTCATATATATATTGCATTGTGTTCGCCACCCAAAGTTAAATTTCTTCTGTCATCATACATTTGATCCTTTTTACCTTTATCTAC
>NW_011888814.1:5597770-5598268 GCF_000151845.1 Pteropus vampyrus | reverse complement strand
ATTGCTAGATCATATGGTAATTCTATTCTTAATTTTTTGAGGAACCTTCATACTGTTTTCCATAGTGGCTGTAATAATTTACATTCCCACCAGCAATGTATGAGGGTTGCTTTTTTCCCCACATCCTCTTTAACACTTATTATTGTCTTGTTGATGATAGCTATTCTAACAGGTGTGAGGTAGTATCTCACTGTGATTTTGATTTATATTTTCCTAATAGCTGGTGAAGTAGAGCGTCTTTTCACATGTCTGTTGGCCATTTGTATGTCTTCTTGGGTGAAATGTCTATTCAGGTCCTCTGCCCATTTTTCAATTGGATTGTTTGATTGTTTGATTGTTTGATTTTTGTTGTTTTTGAGTTGTATGAGTTCTTTGTATATTTTGGATATTAGGCCCTTGTCAGAGATGTAGTTTGAAAATATCTTCTCCAATTCAATGGTTCCTCTTTGTCTTGTAGATGGTTTGTTTCTGTTTTTGTTTTCTGTGAAGAAGCTTTTT
>NW_011888814.1:5588594-5597720 GCF_000151845.1 Pteropus vampyrus | reverse complement strand
TGTATGAGTTCTTTGTATATTTTGGATATTAGGCCCTTGTCAGAGATGTAGTTTGAAAATATCTTCTCCAATTCAATGGTTCCTCTTTGTCTTGTAGATGGTTTGTTTCTGTTTTTGTTTTCTGTGAAGAAGCTTTTTAGTTTGGTATAGTTTCATTCATTTATTTTTGATTTTACTTCCCTTGCCTTTGAGGTCAAATTCATAAAATCCTCTCTAACTCCTAGATCCATGAATTTAGTACTCAAGTTTTCTTCTATGCAATTTATTGTTTCAGGTTACATATTCAGGTCTTTTGAGTTAATTTTGGTATATGGTAACAGAGAGCGGTCTAGTTTTATTCTTTTGCATGTGGCTTTCCAATCTTCCCATCGCCATTTATTGAAGAGGCTTTCCTTTCTCCATTGTATGTTTTTAGTTCCTTTGTTGAAAATTATTTACCCACATATGTGGGAGTTTATTTCTGACTTCTCAATTCTGTTCCATTGGTCTACGTGTGTTTTTCTGCCAATCCCATGCTGTTCAGATTATTGTTGTTTTGTAGTATAATTTGAAGCCAGGCAGAGTGATACCTCCGGCTGTGTTTTTTTTTCTCAGGATTGCTTTGGCTATTTGGGGTCTTTTGTGCTTCCATAAAAATCTGATTTTTTTATTCTATTTCTTTAAAAAACGCCATTGGGATTTTGATGGGGATTGCACTAAATCTGTATAATGCTTTAGGCGACAAGGTCATTTTAACTATGTTGATTGTTCCAATCCATGAATACAGAATATCTTTCCATTTTTTTGTTTCTTCTTCAATTTCTTTTAATAATATCTTATAGTTTTCAGGTATAGAGTCTTCACACACTTCATTAGGTTTATTCCTAGGTGATATATTCTTTTTGCTGCAATCACAAAAGGAATTTTTTTCATTTCTTTTTCTGAGAAATTCAATGTTAGAGTATAGGAATGCTATGGATTTCTGTACATTGATTTTGTATCTTGAAACATTACTGTATTTGTTTATTGTTTCTAATAGTTTTTTAGTGGAGTCTTTAGGGTTTTCTATATAGAGAATCATGTCTTCTCCAAAAAATGACAATTTGACTTCTTCATTCCCAATTTGGATGCCTTTTATTTCTTTCTCTTGCCTGACTGTTCTATCTAGAACTTACAACACTGCATTGAATAATAGTGGTGATAGTGGACAGAATGCCTCACTTGTGTACCTTACATTCTCTTATTTTTAGTCTTGAACTGTCCCTGCTCATTCTGGATATTTTCTTCTAACCTATACATTAGGTTCACAAATGTTCACAAATGCTGTCATCATCTGTATCTAACATACCTCTAAGTCTTTACCAATTGTTTCTAAATGTAGTTATTATATTTGAAGGCTCTAAAATTTCAATTTTTATACTGTTCCATTCTCTACTAAATTTTAAAGTTCATATTTTATCTCCTTTAACACAGTACACTTATTATTTCTGAGTCTCTGATGGCTCTACTCTCTGTAGCCCCATGAGTCTTTTCTGGGCTTTTTGTTCGTTTGTTTGTTTTTTTTGCTGGGTTTCTTTCAATCAGTTTCTGCTCATGATGTGCCTCAATATGTTGAATATTTTTTATTATGTTATAGACATTGTATTTGCCAAATTGATTGTATAAAAACTTTTATTTGAGGACTAAAATTATGTCAGCTTCTACATAATTTATCTTTAATTTCTGCCAGGGGCACTATAAACATAAGATTATCTTTATCTATTCCTAGAAACTGAAGTGTTCCAGAGCTGACATCATTCTCTATCAAGGCCCTTCTATATTCATTTCACCCTTCCTCTTAGGTTGTAACCCTTCAGGACCCCTCTTCAAGGCTATGCGCATCCACCAGAAACCAAACTTCTACAGGATCCTTGGACTCCAATCTCTGCTCTCCTTGAAATCTGTAATAAAATTAGAGTAATTTTTTTCTGTCACACTTCACTAGTAATCATTATAAGTAAAACTTTAATTGTAAAATAATTAAGAAACTGCAGAAGTATTGAAAGAAACTGTAGAGAATTCACATATGAACTTGGAGTGGTAAAAAATGTTCTAACCATAACTCAAAATCCAGAGTCCTCAAAAAGAAGTTGAAAACTTTCATTACAAAAAAATAATAATAATCTGTATGTCAAGAAATACTATAAATAAACTCAAAAGGCAACTCAGAAAAAAATAAAATATTTGTAATGCTAGCACAGATGAAGGAGTACTCTTACTAGAATAAGTTGATAAAGCTAAATTATAAAAATGAAAAATGGGCAAAGGTTATGAAAAGGAAATAGCAGTAGCGTTTAAACATATAAACAGATATTGACTCTCATCTGTAATGAAAAAAGGAATAATTAAACTTACTTTGAGATGCTAATGAGAGTATGAGAAAATAGGCATCATCATATTACTGACTGAAATATATATTGGTGTAATTCTTATGAGCAAAAATATTGATAATAACTATCAAAATTACAGAAAACTTGACACAACAATCCAACTTATTTTTCAGATATGCTTACACAGGTTAAAAAAATGATACAGATGCACACACTTATTATTGTAGTATACTGTCTAAAAGAAGAGCTTACCTTTGTAATATATTCATCAATACAAGACAAATCAATAAATTATGGTATGAAGACAAAAATCATTGTTTCTTATTTTCATAGATATACCAGCAGCCTAATATTTGTAATGTATATTATTACATATAAAATTTAAATGATTATTAATATACTCTAAATTAAAAGTACAGTAGCATAAACTAACATAAAACTTATAAAGTAAGAAAATGAAATAAACAATAACTTGTGTAGGCATTCAAATTGACTTTGTAGATTTTCATATTAACAGGAAGAATAAGGGCTTTGTCAGGAAAAGGAATATTCTATTGGAATATATCATCCAACAACGTGTTTTAGGAGAATATATGAGTGGTATATTTTATAAGCCTTTCAATAACAACAGATAATAACTTTCAGTTGCCTTTAGAACTGAATGACAAATTGGCCAGAAATAAAATTCTTATATCAAAATCTTTTTCCTTCAAATTTCCACTAGAAGGGCTTCATCACTTCCTATCCTATACTAGGTTATACACACACACATCTTGCATTTCATCTTTTGTTTAAATATCATATACGTAATTATTTCGCTCATAAATTTCTTCCCCACAATCCTGTAAACTCCACAATAAAAGGTACTGTGATTATTTTATTTGCCTCTTATTCCTCTAGGTTTGTGTCTGATATAAAGGGTACAATAAACATTTTAAACAAATAAACAAATGAGTAAATGCAAAGAAATATAGAAAAACCTACCTATATTGCTTCATTTTCTTCTGGCATTTAGCATTAGAGCAAAGGCATCTAAAGATAGGTAAATTTTGCTCCATAGTAAATAAGTTGTATATTCTAAGTTTGCACTTAAAATATTATTTAACCCTCTTTTAAATTCGATAATTTGTCTATGTGAGAAGCTTTTTATAGTTTGTACCATAGAGCTCTTCTTTTGTTGAACTCATTTAGATTCAAATTTTAAATACCTCTACTAAAATGTAGTTATGTCAATCAGTGACGCAAGATCTTGGGCAAAAATGTGAATACAAAACAATAATAGCTAACACAGAGTGCTTCTCTTGTGCCAGATATTCTTCTAGGAGATTCATGCATAATAACCAATTAACCCCAAATTAACTCCAGAAGTTGAGTTAAATATATAGATGAGGCATCTGAGAAGAACAAAGGTTAAGAAAGTTGTCCAAAGGATGGAACCACGGAGGAGAAGAGATTCTTCTCGATTCTTAAGATAAACATCATCTACATGTATGTAAAATATGTATTTATATGCATAGAACAGACATATAGAAGAAACTCAGCAGAGCTCACTTACAGAGTAGACTAGAGGAACAAAGGTCAACTGTGAGAAGAGGACTGACATTATACTATAAATACCATTGTACTGTGCGAAAGGTTTACGATGGGCATATATTACACTTTCAGTTTAAAAAAAAAAAAAAAGAAAATACTAACTATCCTAAAAGTGAGTTATTTATGCTCCACTTGGCAAGGGATGCCAAATGAAGAGAGGAAAGCTAAGGCTCAATTGCCAATATGATAGTCCTGCTCATGGTCAGCTCTGAGCAAGTGTTTAACAGAGAGTATTTAGAGTAATTTATAAACATAAAAAAATATGTATTTTGTAGGTGTTACAAATATACCTTTGAGGAAAAATATATTAGAAAATAGTTTCCTTTCATTTGAATTGTTTTATATATCAATTCATTTTAAAAGGCCATTGTGAAATGTGTTCCCATTGTAATATACGACTGTACATTAGTCATTTTATTTATTAATAGGATAATTGCATTGTGCTCTATATGTACTGATATTTAAAAGTATTTCTTTGAAAACAACACTGGCTTTTTGATCCTCATAGTTTCAGTCTTATAATCATTCAGCATCAAACCAGGAGCAAATCTCATCATTCTCAAAGCTATACTGAGGTGGTATAATGAGATATCAGTCTAAAATATTGTTTCAGTTGTCAGGAAAAGCACCTGTAAGGAGAACTAGTCGATATATCTGTTTCAAAATGAGCTTTAAAAAAAAGCTGTAATCTAAAATACAAGAAATAAATGACAGAAGACAAGACTGATGGTAAGATGAACCACTACTATTATTTTGCTCACTCAGCTCACTCAGACTCGCCAAAGAAATAATAACTTGCAGGACAACAGGATAGGATGGGATGAAGCTGGCAGTGCTTCTTAACATTTTGAGATAAGTACAAGCAAGCAAGGACCTCAAACCTTAAGAAAAGCACTTAATCTCTATAAAAAATCCATTTTAAATAAATACGTATTTGGTGTAAAAAGTATCGCGTCATTTGGCGAGGCAAAGGTAAATAATAATAGCTGATATTTAATAACTCATTCCAATCAACGCTGCATTCTTACATTCATTATCACATTTAATATCCCATTTTCTAAATGTTCAAGATGATATAAGTGCCACAAGGGGAAGTGAGTTATTCAAAATATAACACCTTAGAAACAGAAAAGGGAAAACACAAATCCAGGGCACTCAATTCTAAGTTCAGAGTTAAGCATACAGCATTTATTCACCAAATATTTATTTAGTTTCTCTCTGGCAGGTGCTCTGTTAAGGCCTGAGGATGCAATTCTCTCAAAGAGCTTACCTGTTAGTGGGAAAGATTGATGGTAAGTATCAAGTAAACTAATTGTTTGAATTACATTTTGTGATAAATTATATGATGAAAATGAAAAGTGTGCTATAAGACTGAGGTGAAGCGTCTTTTAGTAGGGGGATCAGGGAAGGCTTCTCAGAGGTTGTAGCACTGAGCTGAGCACTAAAAGATCAGAAGAAGCTGCTTGTGAAGAGCAGGAGAAAGGATATTACAAGCAGAAGGAAAAACGAAGTCCCCAAGGTTAAATAAAAACCTTCACACATTTGTGGAACAAAAAAGGAAGCCAGTGTCCGGGGCTATTTAACAAGAGAGAATGGCATGAATGAAGTCTATTGAGGAATAGGGCCAGATTATATAGGATCATGAAAGAAATTTGATTTTTATTCTAAATGACATAGGAATTCATTTAAGGGGTTTACCAGAAAATAACTATCTAATTTACATATTAAATGTAAATTTTTCTTGGCAAATGAGTAGATGGTAGTACCATTTACTTAAATTGACTATAGAACTTATACTTGAACAAGGATAATTTTGAAAGTAAAAGGACGGCCATGCCACCCTGAACACGACCGATCCCGTCTGATCTCAGAAGCTAAGCAGGGTTGGGCCTGGTTAGTACTTGGTTGGGAGACCACCTAGGAAGACCAGGTGCTGTAGGTATGTATATTTGTATGTATGTATATATGTATGTATGGATGTATGTATAAATGAATGAATGAATGAATGAATGAATGAATGAAAGTAAAAGTAAAAGGAAGCATTACTAATAACTACACTATGATGACAGTTCTTAACCAGGACTGTTCTATGTGTATCGGTTGGCTTTTGCTACATAGCATACTACCCATTGGATTTAAGCAACATTTATTTAGTTCATGATTCTATGAGTCTGTTAGGAGCATTTTGTGGTCTGGGCCTTCTTAGCTCTGGGCTTACAGGCAGAATGAAGAAGGCCAGGTGTGGCTGAATGATCAGTGGTGGCCTCTGGATCTCTCTAAAATCACATGTCCAGCTCTTATCACCGGTGGGTATGAAATCAAATGTGTCACTGGTCACTCATTAGCCACCAGGACGGCTCACCCACATAGTGGCAATGGGATTCTACAAGCAACAAAAATTGAAGCTACAAGGCTCCTTGAGGCCTAAGCTCATAAATCATTTTGATTTGTAACTCATTATTTCTACTGCCTTCAATGAATCAAAGAAGGCCAAAAGGCCAGCCCCAGATTTAAAGGGTGAGGAACCAGACTCTACCTTTTAGTGAAAGTTACTGCAAAGTATTGTGGCCATTTTGCACTCTACAACACCAGGCACACGGGGATGTATGATCACTCTGCACTTACTGAAATAAGGAATACTGAAAGCAGTATAGCTTCTTTCCAAGTACCACAAAACGAAGGCTACAGTACTGCCCTCTAACTTCAAACACCGGTCTCAGAATTTTGAAAACATCTCCTTTGGAAGCCATAGCAGGGCTTCAAAATACTAAAAAGCAGAAGGTCTGGGAGATTGTGTAAGATGGACCCTTTGTGTTAGAATAATCCTTTAAAGCAACCTTAAACCACCCATAGGAACCACCAGAATGAAGTAGGCATCTTAAAAGCAGATACTTAAATCAAGTATATTTACTGAGTATATTAGTCAAACATAGAAGATATTTGCCCATTCCTGGTCCTATGCTTTCTGGTCTCTCATGCTGCCTCTGGGGCAAAATACTCACAAACAGCTCTGCAATTCTTACCCTTGGGTGGGACGTGTTGATGGCAGCTGCAAAATTATTAACCGCAAATGGACCATTAATAATCTGCATCTTTGTCAAATTTTCTAAGGAAATTCAAAAGAGTCATGATGAAACTCAGAGCATCAGAGCAATAGGAAGGATGTACCAACCACACGGGCTCTCCTAACCTGACATATTCTTAGCTTCGGTCCTCTTCCGATATTCCCATCTCCTCCAGCCTGGAGCGTAAGATCTCCTCCAGTCCACTTGTAACCAGATCCCTACCTTCTCATGCACTTAATCAGCTCCAAATGCACCAAGATTTTAGAGAAGTCTTTATTTTAAACAGCATCCCAGAGTATCTTGACGAGCTCTCTGGTTTGGGGACCACTGATGTTATCGACAAGTTTATAGTTGAACCTAGATTATTAATCTTACTCCAAATGACATTTATGTTTTCTTGGAACTAAAGAAAACATAATGTATAAATTATTTTCTGAGAAGAGAAAAATCATTCTTTTGATTTCTTTGAAATATTTTTACTAGAAAAAGAAAATTTTGTGTAACGAAATTAAAAAGTCCTTCTTGCAGTGGTATACTCAAATTTCAGACATTTGGTTCCCATAAGTTGGAACAGTTTCTTAGGGATATGGTGAGTAGATGCTATTTTTATGTGATAAATCTTTAAGACTAGTATATTATTCTCCTAAAAATAATGCTGAAATGTATGAAAATAAATAATAGCAACCACAGAGCACACAGAAAATTCCTGCTCAATCACACATAAACTATTGGAGAGCAAATTTGGTGCAAAGAGCAAGGTTTGCTATTTCTTTCTTTTGTGTACAACAAATAGTGTTAAAATAATAGCAATAATGGCTATAATCATTGAGTCCTGCACTATAGCCTCCATGAGGCCTTTCCCGAAGTTTGCTACTTGCATTAATCTATTTAATCTTCATAAAATCATGAGGTAGGAATACTATCTCTAATTTAAAGATAAATCATTCAGAACTTAAGAATGTTAAGTCACTTGTCTCAGCTGGGATAGGACCCAGGTCATCATACCTCAAAGACATAAATTCAACCATTATATAACCTGCCATAGAAATGACTAGGGGTTATAGCTAAGGCAGAGAGAGTAACAAGATCTGAAAACATGGTTGTGATTTCTCAACATATACTTAGTAATCACTACAAATTTGACTTCTTAGCTTGAGATTCTCTGAAATCCAATGTGTTAGGTCCAGGAGGGCCCTATCCCTAATCCCGTAGATGGGAACTAGACACTTCCTTTACTTTTGGGTGGGAACCGGACCTTGCAACGTCTTGTTTGGCAATGCTACATGCTCACCTCCCATTTCACTGGACTTTCCTCCCTTCCCCACCAATTTACTCTCCTGAAATATTCTCACCAAAAAAAAACCCACCTCAAGCCCCATATAAGTTTCAGGTCCCCTCGCATTCGGGGCTGATGTCATCTGCAGCTCAGCCCAGCTGTCACTCTGCTACAATAAACTTTGCTTAACCCCTTTGGCCTTGTGCATTCTTCCTTCGGCAAACCTAACACAATGATCAATCCATAATTCAAGTTAAATATATAACTACTCTCAGGAGAAAGTAAAGGAACTATCATGTTCTATCACTATGTTCACCTTCCAGTACTTTATACTTAGAGAATATTATTAGGCTAAAATGTGGATGTTTTTTAGGGGGAGTACTGTTTTTGTTTCTATCATATTCACATCTGTCAATGAGATCAAAATTTCTTTGGTGCTTGATCAATAAAAAGTAACAGAATTCAGGGGCTGCCCACCAAGTGAACAGAAGTCACTGGTAGGAATTAAGTCCAATGGAATGGGTCCTATCAAGCTAACAAAGAGGAATCAATGCAAGTCCTCCTCTCCTATATACCGTTATGTGGATCTTCCTGCAAGAAAAAGGATATTTCAAAACTTTGCCAAGTAGTTCAAGAATTTTCACAACTAGTAAAGCAAAAGTTAGCCACATATGAATTATTCCTAGAAATAATTTTGTCTGAAAGTAATTTCTGTCTCAACTAGTAATAAATAGTCAGTGCAGAGATCATTTGAACATAGTTTACACTGTGAATTTTTGCTAAAAAGGCTTTCCAAACGATTAGTAAAGACTTTTAAATATATCATGCATTCATATATCTCTAT
>NW_011888814.1:5582971-5587674 GCF_000151845.1 Pteropus vampyrus | reverse complement strand
GAGTGTTAATGAGGAGACTTAATTAAGACACACATCATCTTCAGAAATGAGTCCTTAATTCTGAGAAAATCACTGCCAAACTTAGTTCAGCTGTGCTAATTATCAAAAACGGAATTCAGAAAATCAGGCTGTTAAAAAGGTATGCTAAATGGTGACATCTAAATGGGAACACACTATGCAGACAGCGTATCGTTGAGGCTCCGATCTTGTGACAGGGACCTGTAGATTTGGCGGGGACAAGACTTTAACTGATACCCAGCTACACTGCGCATGAAGTACAGAGGTCCTCTCTGGGAAACTCAACACCAGAGACAAAGATCTTACTACATTCTTTGGCATCCTTTCAATTTTTGAATAGTTCAATTTAATTGGAAGTATTGTCTTCAATTGAGCTAAATCTGTCTCTCTGAAGATTTATTGTTTAATTCTTGCTCTCTGAAATTATCCAGATGAATTCTAACTTCTCTATATCTATATCTGTTAATGGTTTTTCTTTTCTAACACAACAGGATTTCCTGTTTCTACTGTCCCTCATATAAACTCATTTCATGCCTCACCACTATCTGGTTCAGTCTCTTCTGAAAGAAATCCAGTTGCTGTGCTTCTTAAACCATGGTACCTCAAAGTGTGATCTATTCAGGGTGTCATATAGTAGGACTACTGCTCTGGACTCTAAAATTTTGTAATTGCTATCAAAGTTTCCATTAACATTTTGGCAGCTACAGCACACTGTTGGCTGACTCAGAACTTGTAATCAACTAAAACACCTGTCTTTTTCTTATGAACACCTATTGAGTCAGGTTCCTTTATATCTTGTACTTCAACTGTGGACTAACTTAAGTCCAAATTTGTTTCATCCTTATTGAACAAATGATCACTTTCCACTTGTAGAAAATATAGCAAGATAAGCACAATGAGCAAGAATCAAAAGTATAAATCATCCCTTTCTTCCAAACATTTAAAGACAACTGCCATTTACATTTTGGTAAATACTTTATTGGCCTCTTTTTCTATGCATACATATGCTGACTGTGGGATATTTATGCACATTTTTGTGCACACACACACAAAATGTAATTATATATACTCTCACGATTGCCCTTTTTCTAATTTGCAATCTGTAAATGTCTTTAAAATTTTTAAGATATGTATTTATTCATCTATACTTTTATGTGTAATATCTTCACAATATCCAGTTTTAGACGAAACATTGTTCCAGGTATTATGGCTATATAACAAACTACTTCAAAACATACTGACTTAAAACAATATTTATTTTACTCACAAATATGCAATTTATTTTGCTCACAAATCAACAACTTGTCTCTGTTCTACTTAGAATCAGCTGTGGTAGCTCAAAGGCTGGAAGGCTGGAATCATCTGAAATCTCATTCATTTACATGACTAGTGGATGCTGGCTATCAGCAATGACCCTACCTGGGGCTTTCTGCTAGAACACCTACAAGTGTCCTTGCCATGCTGGTCTGGTTTTCCTCACAACAAGCTGGGTTTCAAGGGAGAAAACTCCCAAAAGAGGAAGAGATAGGTGGATAGACATATTGCCTTTAAAAGTCACCCAACTTCACTTTCATCATATTCTATTCTGTGAGAGAGCCACAAAGTTCTGCCTAGGTTCAGGGGGAAGGAAAACAGACTCAAACTGCAAATGGGGGAGTTACAAGGTTAAGAAAGAGCATGTGAGACTGTAAATATTGTTAGGTCTATTTTTGGAAATTACTATTACCAGAGCCACAATTCATTTAACCTACTTAATACTTTTTAAATTTCCACCATTATTTTAAAAAGTCTGCAAAAAACAATTCTCAAATACACTTTTGTGAGTATTACATTTCCCTAGGATACATTTTGAAAACGGTTATTAATGGGTTAAAGTTTATGCACATTTTTAAGGCTTTTGATAGATATTGGCATACTGACATTCAGAATATGATGGCAATTTAGACCCCCAACCATCAGTACATAAATACAAAAGCCCTCTTCCGAACTCCAGTTTAAACAATGGGTATTATTATCAGACTTCTTAGTATTAGCCAGTAGTATATTATTGTTATTTAAATTTACATCTCTTTGATTAGTAGTACATTTGAACATTTTATATGTCTACTGGTTATTTGTATTTCTTCTGAGAAATTGCTTTTTTCTTGGCCTTTGATCACTTTTTCTTTTGATCTCTCTCTTTGAAGTTTTTTGAGTATTATGTATTAATGACATTAAAATTTGTCATCTATAGTACAATGCCTTTCCTGATTTGTTGTTTGCCTTCTATACTCTATGTGAAGTTCTTATATTTTCCTATATTCAGAAGAATATTCATTTCTTAATAATGGTTTATTTGAGGTCTTTTTTTAAGACTCATACATTACATAAAAATTCATCTACATTTTCTTCTAATACTTTTTTAAAGATTTAATTCTTATATAAAATCTTTAACAAATCTGAAATTTTGGTGTATGTGAAGAAGTAAAAAAATTATTTTTTCTTAATAATTATTTATTTCCTTGGAAACTAATAATCCATTTTCTCCTATTATTTTAGATGTCACCTTTATCACACACCAAATACATAAATATACCAGTTCTTAATTTCTAATTTTCTATATTCTTCCATTTATCTGTCAATTCCACCTATTTGTCTATCAAGCTATTCTTCTACCTATTTATCAATGTATTCTTATTACACTATCCTAGATACTGCTCCTTCGTGGGCAATAATATGTAAACTTTCTTGTTTCTTAAAGCCATTTGAGAATCTGATGGTAGTTTTAGATTCTCTACCTAGAAAAATGCATATATGCACATACACAAAATTGTTTTTATTCAATTTCCTATAATAACCCATCTCTGAGACCCATATAAGGGTTTCATCTTTGCACATACCTCATGAATTTAACTCGTAACTATTTTATTATTTAGACTATTCTTGTGAATGAGCTCTTTTCTGTTTCATTTTCTGTTACATTTGTTTGTTGATAACATATGGGGAAGCTGTTGACTTTCTTAAACAATTCTTTTTTATCCAGACACCTTTTTGGATTTTCAAATCTAATTGTTTTCATTTTAAATCCTTTGTGTGTTCTATATAGACGATCAAATCATCTGCATTGAATATAGTATTGCTTTCTTCCCCAGTATTTGAATATGATATATATCATGTTAGAATATTTAAAACATATATCCTAGTTGGGATATCTAAAACAATGCTTAATAATAATAGAGATGTATACTTCTATTTTTATTCTTTTTTTAATGAATGAGTTTATGAGAATGCAACTAGAGTTTCACCAGGCTACATATGCAAGATAAAAATTCTTTATTGTGTTCAATTTCCTTCTGTTCTTCATAAGTTTTCCTTCTATTTCATTTATTAACCATAAATGCCTTTTTATACTATTGAAATATAATTCATTTACATAAATTCACCCTTTTCAAGTGTACAATTTAGTGGTTTTTAGTATATTCCAAAAATTATGCAATCATTACCCTTATCTAATTCCAAAACATTTTTGCACTCCAAAAAGAAACCAACCATTAGTAGTCACTCCCAGTTCCCCAGTTCCCCCTGGCCTTGGGAACCACTAATCTACTTTCTCTCTCTATGAATTTGCCTATTCTGGACATTTCATATAAATAGTTTTTATTTAATTCAACCCATTATATCAAAGTCTAGAGATATTTTGAAATACTGATTTTACTCCAGATTATATTAGTTGTTAATTTTGTAATGCCAAATGAATGTAGATCAGTTGTATAAGTAGGCCTCTATGTCTTAAAACATTAATAAATTTCAAATAAAAATGTGCCGATTATTTGTGCAACTTCTATATAGGAATCTTCCACTACATTGGTATAACAAGCTAAATATTTACTCATTTTTATAAATATCTTCTCTGAATGTCTCTATTTTGCCTTAAAGCATATCCTAAAAAACTGTTAAATGATTAGCTAAAAACATGATACATTGTGATAACATTGTTTCTGCTATACCAGCCAAACTTTGTCAAATGCTGAAATTGGGAGCAGGGAGAGGAGGAGAGGATTGGCAGTTTATTCTAAGTCACCACATACCAACTCCTATTAGTCAATACACTCTTTTCTATATGTGAATAAACCATCCATGTGACAACAAAGTCTAGATTCTTCTCCAGTATTAACTACAAACCTAATGACCCACAATTTTCAGAAAACCTTTTTAAAAAGTCAAATTGTTAGTTTTTATTTACTCTAAATTCTGTAAACTTTTCTTTTACATAATATCTCAAGAAACCATACACAATGTGACGATTGCTAAAGCTCCACTTTAGTGTCTGCTTTGTAAATACTACAGCCTGGATGGAGAAATGATGAAAAGGACAACAGTAAAATTCACATCAATCTGCCAAGGTCCTAGTGGTTCTTGAGCCACAGTTTATGGAACCTTCCATGCTGAATTGTACTATAATCTATCATTAAATTTATCATCCCTTCCCCAAATATTTGGTCACTATAAATTATCATGAAAGATAAAGAGTAATGAAGACAGAAAGGCCCAAGGAATGGTCCCATGGAGCACTCAGGGACTTTAGGGTCCTTCCCTGCAGACAGAGCCTGATGACCTGCTACAGGGATAGGGCTGGACCTGGCCACCAGTCCAGAGCAGAGTAGGAGAACGGAGGCTTCTCTGTCCATCCAAGCTCCTCTCACAGC
>NW_011888814.1:5558295-5582071 GCF_000151845.1 Pteropus vampyrus | reverse complement strand
ATTTTCAAATCTAATTGTTTTCATTTTAAATCCTTTGTGTGTTCTATATAGACGATCAAATCATCTGCATTGAATATAGTATTGCTTTCTTCCCCAGTATTTGAATATGATATATATCATGTTAGAATATTTAAAACATATATCCTAGTTGGGATATCTAAAACAATGCTTAATAACAATAGAGATGTATACTTCTATTTTTATTCTTTTTTTAATGAATGAGTTTATGAGAATGCAACTAGAGTTTCACCAGGCTACATATGCAAGATAAAAATTCTTTATTGTGTTCAATTTCCGTCTGTTCTTCATAAGTTTTCCTTCTATTTCATTTATTAACCATAAATGCCTTTTTATACTATTGAAATATAATTCATTTACATAAATTCACCCTTTTCAAGTGTACAATTTAGTGGTTTTTAGTATATTCCAAAAATTATGCAATCATTACCCTTATCTAATTCCAAAACATTTTTGCACTCCAAAAAGAAACCAACCATTAGTAGTCACTCCCAGTTCCCCAGTTCCCCCTGGCCTTGGGAACCACTAATCTACTTTCTCTCTCTATGAATTTGCCTATTCTGGACATTTCATATAAATAGTTTTTATTTAATTCAACCCATTATATCAAAGTCTAGAGATATTTTGAAATACTGATTTTACTCCAGATTATATTAGTTGTTAATTTTGTAATGCCAAATGAATGTAGATCAGTTGTATAAGTAGGCCTCTATGTCTTAAAACATTAATAAATTTCAAATAAAAATGTGCCGATTATTTGTGCAACTTCTATATAGGAATCTTCCACTACATTGGTATAACAAGCTAAATATTTACTCATTTTTATAAATATCTTCTCTGAATGTCTCTATTTTGCCTTAAAGCATATCCTAAAAAACTGTTAAATGATTAGCTAAAAACATGATACATTGTGATAACATTGTTTCTGCTATACCAGCCAAACTTTGTCAAATGCTGAAATTGGGAGCAGGGAGAGGAGGAGAGGATTGGCAGTTTATTCTAAGTCACCACATACCAACTCCTATTAGTCAATACACTCTTTTCTATATGTGAATAAACCATCCATGTGACAACAAAGTCTAGATTCTTCTCCAGTATTAACTACAAACCTAATGACCCACAATTTTCAGAAAACCTTTTTAAAAAGTCAAATTGTTAGTTTTTATTTACTCTAAATTCTGTAAACTTTTCTTTTACATAATATCTCAAGAAACCATACACAATGTGACGATTGCTAAAGCTCCACTTTAGTGTCTGCTTTGTAAATACTACAGCCTGGATGGAGAAATGATGAAAAGGACAACAGTAAAATTCACATCAATCTGCCAAGGTCCTAGTGGTTCTTGAGCCACAGTTTATGGAACCTTCCATGCTGAATTGTACTATAATCTATCATTAAATTTATCATCCCTTCCCCAAATATTTGGTCACTATAAATTATCATGAAAGATAAAGAGTAATGAAGACAGAAAGGCCCAAGGAATGGTCCCATGGAGCACTCAGGGACTTTAGGGTCCTTCCCTGCAGACAGAGCCTGATGACCTGCTACAGGGATAGGGCTGGACCTGGCCACCAGTCCAGAGCAGAGTAGGAGAACGGAGGCTTCTCTGTCCATCCAAGCTCCTCTCACAGCCCAGGTCCCGCTCTGTGCCCCCAGTACTATCAGCTGCATCCTTTTACTCAGAGTTGACTTTCAACCAGGATGAGGCCACCTCAGAAGCCACCAATCCTCTGGAATCTGTCTCTAATACCTTCTTGTAAAAGAACATGACCTCCTCAGCCCACCAAGCTCTGGCCCCGCTGTGGATGTGTATATACAAATGTGTATACTGTAGAACCAAAACAAAAATAAAGTCACTTATGTTGGGAATAAAATGGACTTGGCCAAAGCAAGCCCTTTAAAGAAAAAAAACATTACCTAACAGAAGTTCGAGGAATTCACAGCTCTTCTAAGAATTCAGCAGAGGATTCCAGCCAATCCCCAAATGCCAAGGCTGTTCACACCACCTCTGGACTTTCTAGTTCCCCTGATCCAACTAAGAGGACCCCTTAGGCAACCAATCAGCTGAAATAGCCAAACAACGGCTGCATTTACCCCATTAAAAAATCCTTAGTCTGTGAGCAACTTGGAACTCATTGCTCCTGTGGCCCTGAGTTTCCTGGCTTGCAGGTGGGAACTCGGGCAATAAACTCATCTTGCGGCTTTGTTTTACTCAGCGTGCAGTTTAGTTTTTCACATACCTGTGTACACGTAGGGACCCGCACAGCGGTCCATAATGAATGATGCGCCCTACACTGCAATGAAAAATGATGATAAATCCGCGAAAGAAAAAATAGAAGAAGGTCGACTGAGAGCGCAGAGACGTTGTACGTACTGAGAAAAGCCTCATGAGGAACTTTCTCGCGAGAATTAGGAAGTAACGCGCTGTGCACTCCAGAAGTGCCTGGTGGCTGTGGCAGGTTCAGGGCGGATGTGTGACGCGAGAAAGTTAGTGTGGAGGCTTCTGTGCCCCGCCACCTCCCCTCTCCAGGGTCTCGCCCCCATGAGGAGCATATTAGATGGTGGATATCAAAGCAGGGATGGTTCGGACTCAAAAGAGCTAGGCCATAGCACACCAACTATAGCGCTGCTTACGGCTCTTCTTACTAAAACTTCCAGAGAATTAAATTACTCCAAAAGGTTGTGTGGGTGGGGGTGGGGGTCCAGCAGAAGGTTTTGATTTGGCCAAGACAATTGATGCTCTAATGGATTTGTGGATTTTCATCTTTGGGGACGTCAACGCTGCTCATTAACCTAGCGGGTATATATTCCAATGTGGCAGCCTGTAATTTCACTACCCTGACCACTGTGCTTGGTGTCATCAGATACAAAGGTGCCAAGATCTAGCTGCTGAATCTCTCAGGTATCAGTGAAGGTGCCAAAGATAGAAAAGGTAGAGACCGTCAAGACATTACGTTGGCCCTAACAAGTAACTTGATCCTGGTTGTTCCAAAACCCTTAAGACATAAAATCAAAAAAGAGCTGGAAGTCTTTGGCATTCGCTTGAACAGCAAAACCCCTTACGTTGGCTGTAAGACTAAGGGAGGCATTAATCTCACGGCCACTTGCCCTCAGAGTGAGCTGATTACTGAAACACTGAAGAGCATTCTAGCAGAATTCAAAATTCTCATCAGACTCTTCATAGTGCTGCCTCATTGGATGACCTCATTGAGGTATCTACATGTTAAGTAATATTGAGCAGATCTCCCTGGAGGAATTGGATATCATCTGTAAGGTGCCTCACTATTTACCCATCTCTGTCCGTCACTGCTGGAAATTTGAAGACCAGTTGGAAAAGATCTGGGACTATCTGAAACTAGCGAGGATTTACACCAAATCTACAGGCCAGTTACCGGATTACACATCCCCAATGGTGCTGCCTTATCCTAGGACCACCATAGAGGATTTCTGCATGAAGATTCGCAAAATTCTCTTCAAAAAAATTTTAATATGCTGTGGTCTGGTGTTTCTCTGTGAAACACGATTCTCAAAAAGAGGGAATTTTTCAGATTGTGAAAAAGTGAAGCCTTCCCCTTTCCTCATCTGCCAAGCCAACCTCAGCAGCTTTCCCTTTGACCAAGCCCCCTACCCCAAATCTCTTTTGGCTTTGGCAGCCACTGGATCAGAATTCAAGGGAGAGAGATGGAGGCACCCAAACTGGAATTTCACTTGTCATATTTCAGTGTCACCTTGTATACTGGGCTATGCAAAAGACCTGGTAGAAAAAAAAAATGATTACATTGAGTAAAGATTTCACAAATAACCATTTGGAAACTTATAATTAAAGTGGTCATAGGATCATAAACATTTTCAAAATCTTGTTCAGGGCATGCATATGCAAATCTGCAAATATGTAAACAAGGACACCTTTACCTAAGGTGATGCTAATGAATGTTTAATGAATTCTTGAGTGACATAACTTTTCAGTGATGGTGCTCTCTCTGATTTCAATGCTTGCATATAGGACACATCAGTAATTAATTATTTAAATTTTTATATTTCATCTATTAATAGAAAAAGACAAACCTGACTATATTCCATTACTGAAGAAAATGACAAAATATTATAACTACCAAAGTGAAAAATATTTGTGAAAGCTCATATAAGGCCAATATTGTTGATTTTTAAAATACCTATATTTACAAAAATATATTAAGATAAATATAAGCTTGATGGCAACCCAAATATTTCATGTTTGATTTATGAATATGAGGGATAGGAACTGCTACAAAACAGAAGAAAAGATAATCCTTAAAATTTTCAATTCTAACATATGTCCATGACCTTTTGTGCTTTGTGCCACACAATGAGTTATTCATAGAACATTGATAACAATGTGATATACAGTCTATACATAGTGGATCAAATTATTGAGCTGGACAATGAAAGACTGTAATTCTCATTTGGCTCTGTGACCCTATCCAATTCATTCATTCACTCAACAGAATTTTAAGAAACTTCTGCCATGTGCTATGCACTCTATCAAGCAATGGGAGATAGCAAATAAAATGTCCCTGACCACATAAAGCTTAAAGTCCAGTCATTTAATCTCTATTTAAGTCATTTACTTTCTAGTCAAGATATGTAATTTCTTTAGCCTCAAGTTTTCTCATTTATGAAATGTAAGAACTGGATATTTAAAATATCCTATCAAAGACTCTTGAGTCTTCATCAATAAAACGTGCTTTCACTCATGTTTTCTGTAATGATTGTAGGTTGTCCTGAGTTATACATACCATGTTACATATTGTGACCACTAGTATCAGTTCATTGAACCAACTGGCATTTTTGCTACATAGTATGTCGAATACTATCACAATACTTACTGAAAAATGCAGGCATCCATTCCATAACCATGACTTTTTTAAGTTCCATTCTATATCTCAGAGAATGCCAACCAGTGTGAATGGGCTAGGAGGGTATGAGAAGATAGCAATTTTCTTCAGCTTCAGAATGGTCTGATAAGCATATGATAGGCTAGAGCAGCTGGCTTGTGGTCTCTTAAAGCAGGAGTCCCCAACCCCTGGGCCACACACCGGTGCCAGTCTGTGGTCTATTAGGATCTGGGCCACACAGCAGTAGATGAGCAGCAGGTGAGCAAGCGAAGCTTCGTCTGTATTTGCAGCCACTCCCCAGCACCAGCATTACCGCCTCAGCTCCATCCCAGATCATTAGGCATTAAATTCTCATAGGAGCACTGGTCCTTGGTGCCAAAAAGGTTGGGGACTGCTGTCTTAAAGCAAGAAGTCTTATCTATTGCCTTTCATATACTGTGTACATATACCATTTTCTAGGTATGCCATGATGTAAAAGAAACTAGGAAATACTACTCTAACCAAATGATAAAATTAAAACTGTATGGTGATGGAAGACAATTTAAATGGATGATGAACACACAATGTAATATACATACAACATATTATTGAACTATATACTTGAAACCTATATAATTTTATTAACCAATATTACCCCCCAATAAATTTAATAAATAAATAAATAAATCAAATAAACAGAAACACATGTATTGACACTTACATATACAGTTTGAGTCATAAAAGACAAAATCCATAATATAAAAGTATTGAAACCTTGGCATAGCAAACTCATGAGCAGTCCATTAGTTACACTTTTAAAAAACTATAAATATTATAATGTAGGTAAAAAAATAAAGTATATTAAAGATCAGAATAAAATTAGGAAAAGGTTACCGTCAAGTTCTAAAGTCTTTTAGAGCACCAAAACTAATACTATCTGTATAAAATTGGAAACAATTTTCAGAAAATATTTTACACTGTTTCAGACTACTTCAGAAAGTGTAAAACTATATGAATATGGCACTGAATCTAAAGTGAAGGAGTAAATAGGCATCTTTTGTCAAAAGTCCCAATGAAAAGTATAAATTCATCATTTCAGTTTATGAGATAGTATCTCCTTCCCCTTTACTTAATATGTTTATAAATATCATTCACTAAAGGGGCCATAAATAGCCTCCATATTTGTAAAGTTAATATATATTGCCAGATCTAAATTCCATTGACTATGTCCATAGAATTATAAGGGATAATTATTTTTAAAAGTTTCTTCTCTTCAATATACGTAAATAAGTTAGATCAAATCCTTGATTTATATAAGAAGTCCTGTTGATCCTACTAACCTTCAAGGCACTCAAATCTGTCCACCTCCCTATTAATGCTACCACTTCCTTAAGTATAGCTTTCAGTCTGTCACCCAGTCCACTTCCTTATTGTTTCCAGAATGCTTCTCTGTGCTGTGCGAGACATTTTAAAGGATCTGCTTTGTCTATATAAATGATTCCTACAGAAAAAAGAATGCACAAGCTACTATAATCCCAAATTGTTTTAAGAAGGATGTGTGTGTTTTTCTAGTGGATTTTCCTTAAAAGTAAGTAACACTGGATAGTTAAATAAAGTCAAAGTTCTTTGATATGACACACAAGGTTCTTTTTGATATGGACTCAACATTTCTCTTTAGTCTCATCTCTTAATACCCCTCTTTCAAACAATTCTAAATTGTTTACAGTACCCCCACCAAATACTGGTACATCAAATACTGGTACATTTAAATATGCCTTTCTTTTGCCTATAATGTCCTCCATTTCCACTTGTCATGTCCTTCTATTCCACTTCTCTGATCTTCACAGCTAAAGTTAACTATTCTCTCCATGTTTTATATCTGCTGCACTTATAACACAGTTAAAAGTATGCTTATGTTCATCTTATCTACTAAACAGGATCTCTTTGGTTAAGACATTGTGGGTTGTATCTTATTGAACCAGCATAAGGCCCAGCATATATTACGTACACAATAAATATTTATTAAATTAAAGGACAATTTCTCCTATAAAGGCTTTCATAATATCCTTTGAAGTTTTAGAAGTCAATTATATAAGGAATCTTATAAGTTAATATGTTAACCGTGAAAAAATATTTTAATTAATTTATTTATTTAATTTATTTATGTATTAATTTATGTATGTATGTATTTTTTTTTTTATTTATAGCCTACAGCACCTGGTATTCCTAGGTGGTCTCCCATTCAAGTACTAACCAGGCCTGACCCTGCTTAGCTTCTGAGATCAGACAAGATCCGGTGTGTTCAGGATGGCATGGCCGTAGGATGAAAAAATATTTTCAACTGCTTACAATATTAATAGCATATTAGTTCCATGTAGTGAAGGATTTGAAGTTATAATGCCTATCTGCAAAATTCCTTTTTCATTTTAGTAATGACTATGAAACAGACAGTATGCTAGAATTGAAAGTACTGAGAATTGAAAGATAAATAAGAAAGGGTCAGTAGAATCTTCAATTTCAAATATAAATGGTTATGTATATTCAAAAAGCCTACCCAAATTTCACTCAAATACTCATGAAAATAAAGAGGAAAATAATGTTTTAGATATCATCAATTGCTAAGACTAAGAAAAATCAATACCAGTATCTGGAAGGAAGTGAATGTGAACTGGTAAATTTCCAAGATTTTAGTTAATGATATAGTTTACCTTTGTTTCACTAAATAAACTCAGCCTGCAATAACATAGTATATGGTAAGAAAAATTATTTTAGACCTAAATTTTCTACCTAGCTATAATAGGGAAGCCATCTCCAAAGGGAGATCCTGGCAATGCTAGCTTGTATCATCTTTTTAAAAAGAAAATGAGGTCGGGAGAGGGAGGAGGTAGATGGGGTAAAGGGAGTCAAATACATGGTGAAAGAAAGAAATCTAACTATGGGAGGTGAACACAGTATAAATATATATACACATGCCTTACTGTTTAAAGTGTACAGTTGAAACTTATTAGATTTCATTAAGAATGCCACCATAAAAAAATAAATAAATAAAACTTTAAAAAAAATAATAAACAAAATAAAATAAAAAGAAAAGAAAGTGATGTAAAGAAAGCTTCTCATTCCCAATATTTCCAGGAAAAACAAGTGTCAGTATTTCTTCTGAATGCACCAGCATGGGTTATCATACCAATTTCTGAATCAATGTGGCCAAGAGATTAAGTGAGTTAATTGACCCGACTTAGGTTATATCTATATGCCTGGAGAGAAAGCAGTAGGGCAAGAGTTCACCCACATCTAAACCACATGGAGTGGTTCTTCCACATATAATCAAATCACTGGTATAAGAAGAAAAAGATGCTGAAAATCAAAACAGCACAAGTCCATTGTAGGGTTAGAAAGAAGAAAACCTCCAAATCATTATTAGTCTATGCTTTCCCTTCAGCATTATTCTTCACTAAGAATATGAAGACTTGTGTACTAGGTACTGTAAATAAGGCAGATAATGTCTTATAATTACGAAAACAAGTTTGACTTCACAGACTTGGTAAGGCCTTGGAAGCCTCCAGGAGGCCATGAACCATATTTGAAAGCCTCTGCAATAAATTATACTTGTCAAATTTTGATGTCTATGTTAATCACTTGGGGATGCTAATAAAATGTAGGTTGTGACTTAGTTGGTCTGGAAGAGGAACTGAAAGTCTTCATTTTTATCAAGCTTCCAGGCAACACTAACACAGCTGGTCCATGGGTCACTCTCTGAGTAGCAAAACTTAAAGAGTAAGAACAAATCGATTCACATAATGGAAATCCAGAGGCACATCTCCATGAATTTTTGATCCTGAGGGAGAAAGGGAAATGAAAAAGGCAAAGGTCAATGGAACATGGCAGCTATACTTATACTTGTATAAAAACTGACTGAAATCCTACTATATACTTTCTGTTTATCTTGTAATTCTATGTGCTACTGTGATTACCTCCAAAGGAGTCTGAAAAAGCAAGTATTTTTAATTGGATAAATTTTTTTCCTCACTTTTAAGAAAAATTGAGGACATCATAGTAGGAAAGAAGAGAGTCGATACTGGGTGGGAAACTAGCAATGATGTGACAGAAATATTGAGGTTATTGCAAATTCACTCTCCAAGCCTTGGACCAGCTTGACTTAGTATCTGGTCACATGGCAGTGTCACTATCTTCTTACCTCTTCTTGACTAACATCTTCTTATAAAGCAAGATTGGTAACTATGGCTGGCAGGGCAATTGAAGCCTTTATTTTTATGACTCTTGAGCTAAGAATACTTTTTTTTTAACTTTTAAGTGTTGCTCAAAAACAGAAGAAAGAATAATATGTGATAGAGACCTGCAAAAGCCTATTAGAAGTCTAGATTGAAAGATGAAACTGTACATACCATGTGATCTGGAGTTCTGGGATGTTCACAGAGATTCAACTTTGAGAGTCAACTAAATGTGGAAGGTATGTAGAGCTACGAGACTGGATGAAGTCATCTGCGGAGAAAGGGTAAGAAGAAAAAAGGGGCTAAAATCTGATACCTGGGGCACACAAATGTTCAGAATTCAGACATAGGAGGAGAAACTAGAAAAGTAAAATGAGAAAAAGCAGCCACTGAAGAATTGTAGTAGCGGGGAAGTCAAGAGAATAAGTGGCCCACGAAGGAAGTAATGGTTAACTATGTTTAACATTGCTGAGAAATGGCGTAAGATAAGACAGAGGAGTTACTGAGGGATCGGCAACATTCAAGAGCTATTTCACTGGAAAGACCAGGAAGACAACCCATATTGACGTGAGAATGAAGCGAGACATACAAAAAGAGCTTTCTTTAAAAAGTCTTCTTGTCAAAATATACAAACAAAATATGGTGGAATTAAAATAAGATGAAGTCAAAAAGGGGTAATTTTGTTTTTTTTGTTTGTTTGTTTCAAGGTTACAAATGCTAAAGCATGTTTTTATGTTGATATAAATTGATACTATATGGATGAGTAGATGTTGGCCAGATATCAAGGAGTAAAGAGACTACTCTCTTCTGGGAGAAAAATGTGTAAGAAATATTGATTACTGAAGTGAAAAAAAAAGTTTAATACTTTTAAAGTGATAGCTGGCCAATTTGCCTAGAGATTGGTGAGGAAAGCAGGAGACGGGAGCTAAACGTAGGTAGGGGCAATGATGTGCTCTTCTGCCTGATATCTGAATTGTCTCTGAGAGAGAAATTTACAAATTTTGTACACAATTTACAAAGAATAATAACATATAAAATATCGTTTGCTATAAAAGCCATATAGCCAATTGATTCACACAGAACAATTGTGTTGATTTTTGCTGAATTCTTATGTCCATAGCTGGTCTATGTTTGCATTTAACAAACAAGTATAACTTCAGCGTTAATGTTGGTTGATATTTTCATTTCCATTAGCAAGTAAGATAAAAGTAAAACAATGAAGATATGTCTCTGAATCTTACTTGTTGATCAGTAACATGAGGGGCTTTTTGTTGAATCACAATAGTTTTCCGAACCTAGAAGAACATTTATTTAATTTGCCATGATACTTACAATGTAACAGCTACATACGTGATATTTTTCAAGTTTCTGTATTATTAACATTTTCTCTATCATTTTCTTAAGTTTGTATAGTCAACAAAACAGTCAAGTTCTGATTAATCTTGATTTTTAGCATTTGCCAATTTCTATAATGTAATACTTCCACCATGGCAAATTTTAAGCTACCAATGTGACATTGCTAAACACTGAGCTGAGAAGAGCTGTACAGTAGCACTTCATTACATGTTCTTTCTGTGATGCAAACACAATAGGTGATGCAAACATAATAGGTGTAAGATAAGAGTAAACCTCAAGATACTAGTAAAATAATTAGGAAGTGACAAGTTTTATATATTTATTACCTTTGTTTGAAATCTAATGTATTTAACCTTATGTTTATATAATAATGTCTGTAAGTTTTAAAATAATGTTTGGGTTTAACAACCAGCATATAAAATTCCTGAAAGTTTAGCTCTTACAAGTAGAAACCATATGATACAGTGCCTCACAGGCCATGTTAACAATGTTTGATATCAAACTAAGTGCAAAGGGAAACCATCGTGTGTTTTAAACATTTAAAAGTGAGGTAGTGGGAGCAATTAGACCCACAGAAATATAACTAGTTTATTCAATAAAGTCTTGTTGGTTGCTTAGTACTTCAACAAAATAAGATAATTTAAAACCATGGTTTGATGGCAGTTGAGAAGAGTTTCATTTAAATATGCCTCAACGGATTGGAATTAAATGATTTTTAAACTTCCTTCCAGATTAGTTTTTCTGTGGTTCTCCATGACTACACCAACTGTTGAGAATATAAAATATAGGGCCCACAGCTGACACTCTATGAGACATCTTGGATAACTGATGCTTCATGCCCAGTAGGTTTCAGTAGAAAGCATGCTGATCTCAATTCTGGTAAGTTGTTTTGTAAGGTCCAAAATCTTCTGATAAATCTAGAACAATTATAAAATGAGTAACGCTAAAAATAACATGGTACCCTGGGTTTCTAGTGCTAAACTAGAAGCATATGGGTAGCACATATAATAGAAGGTGAAATGAGATTTGGTTTTATTGTTATAAAGCTAATGAAAAAGTAGTTTAGGGAAGAAAATGAGGTCATCATAATATATGCTATATATGTTAATACATGCCATATCTAGCAAGAAAATTTTTAAAAGAAGGAGTGATGAAATCACTCCACAATGAAAAGGTAGCCTGGACAAACCTGAAATTTTGATAAATCCTTAGGAAAAACAAAATTAAACCGCAGAACTAAAAGATGTGATTTCTACACATGTGATTCTAGCAAACTGGATGTTTTCATTGTAGCTCTAAAAAGTAGTTCGATGGGAGCCAAAGTGTCTTTTGGCTCGTGATCCTAAATGATAAATTGCTCAGCCAGCATGTTTTCCCTCTCCAAGCCCACGGAAGCTTTCCATTTCACTGTCAGTGACAGTTGGTTAATACGTCTAGATAATCAAACTAAAAATTACTCATTAAAAGTTTAGAGCTTTATCGAAAGTCTTGAAATAACTTGAAAAAACATACTTTGCAGTGAAATAATATTATATTACACAAAATGTAACTGTGGGTCCAAGACCTAAAAAATGTTTTTAATTAGAGAAGTGTGATGATTAAAGTTGAAATCTCAAGAGAATTGATTGAAAACTTATTTCACTCTCTTTCAAATTATTGTAAAAAGTGACAATTTTTTTTGCAATTGTGAATAAATGATACTCTTGAGAATATAGAGTTAAATTAACTTACCGAGTTTTCATAATTTCATTTGAAAATAACTCTATATATTTAAGAATATCATTTATTGACCATTTTACATTCTTTATTGATTCATGTATAGGAAAGGTGGCATGCTTAAGTTATGCTTATTAAAACATTATTATTGCTTTAAGAAAACCACTAATAAGTATTATTCATTGACAAGCATAGATATCTAATGTAACATACTAACATAGAGAAATAAAAGACCTAACTAAAAGCATAAAAATTAAAATAGAATGAATCGATTTGCATAAAATGATTTAATATTGAAACACCATATTTCCAGAATTCCTTTTCTGCCTAATCTTATATCATTAGTTAAAATGAATTATAGCTAATGTTATGTAATTCATACAAAAAAGTTTGTTTTTACATAGTCTTAAAGATGTGATGTACTATGTATTTCACCCACATATAACAATATATAGCATGACTAGTTTTCACTATAAGGACTTCTTAACCATCCCCAAAATTCCCTTCTATATAGTATCTTTTCGTTTGGTGGAAGAATTAATTCTCATCAATTTTCTTTAGAAATCAGTTTTGTTTTTCAAGTGTCTGATTTGGCGAGAGAATGACTTCGTGCACAGGTTCTTAATGAGTACAGGGCTGTGAATTATCCATCTGGCTTAGTAATAATAGCCAGAGAGGAAGGTAGTGATAAGAATGGTAGTAATTACTTGTATTCACAGTTTGACTTGAAAGAAAGTTCTTGTCATAGGTTCATGAATGACTTGGCAGGGTAGTCTTCTGGTTCAAGGCACAGAGAATATTAATGGTATTAAGTTATGGCTTACGAACCAGCTCTCATAAAAGATGAGGATACATACTGCTCACATGATCAAATACATAAAAAATAAAAGAAAATATTAAAATCTTAGTCATAGTCTTCCAAATCAGTAAGTTATGCATAATAATAGTAAACACTAAGGCTTCTGTTGTACCAAATAAATTTTTTTAACTGCATGTAATGTGAGCTATGCTGAGCAAGTAGTAAATGTTCAAGAATGGGGACTCTGATGAGAAGGTGGGTCATGAAGTCACCTCAAATGTCTTACCATACCTAAGTCTTTAAAAGTATCTTTTAGGAGTATATTCTATACCTTTTGACCCAGGAATTTCCACTTTGGGAAGTTTTTCTAAAAAACATAATTAGAAAAAAACGTAGATATATGTCAAGATTTACATGTAATGATTTTCATAAAAGTTAATTAGAATAAGATAGTGTTAGCAACCTAAGTATTAAACAGAAAGGGTATGATTAAATCAATCATCATTCATCAATAAAATAAGACACCATGCAGCTATTATAAATGATGTTGTAGAATAGTATTGGACAACTGGGTACATTTTTCATAGCATATTGTTAAATGGTAAAATTTGAACATCTGGGATGATTTAGCTATGTTTTGAATATATATAAGTAATACATACCTGATATTATTTCTATTTCAAAATTTATATGCAAATTATATACACGTTATACACATAAAGGAGAACTATGTAAATCTAAAATGAACAACTGTATCTGGGTTGTGATTATTTGTGACTTTTGTTCTTTTATTTCCATTTTTTTCTTTTCTGCATATTTCCAGTTTTCTATGTGACCATGCTTTATTTTCATAATGTTAACAGTGATTGAATGATCTACTAAAGGAATTTGTCTAGATACTAATAAGACTAGGAAAGATATTTAGTAATTACATTGATTTAATTCGATTAAAAATTTGAGGTTTTAAAGGATCTTTACATCGTAAATCAGAGTGATAGCCAATGCTGGGATGAATGCTGAAATGAATGACTAGGAATCTATAGAATCAACTTTAATTATCTTCATAAGCCACAATCTAATAATAACCCACAGAGTCTTCAAACAGTTTTGGATACTAGTTCACTAAATCAAGCAGGCACTTCTTTAACAAGTTCATATTAAGATGATCTCAGTGATTGCTAATGCCTTAAAATCTGTAATTACAGAATGTGGCCCTCTCTCCACATCCTGAAAAACTGAGGGGAAAGCTAATATAAAGAAGTGGGGCAATGGGATGAGAATTCAAGAGGCAGATGGCTCTGGTGGTCTTCAGCAGGTGCTCATTTACATATTTTAGCCATAACCTCCCTCGCCTTTTGCCTAGCATGCCAATATGCTCTGGCTTGAATACACATTTTGACCAAAAGCTTTATGATCTAGCAAAAAATGTCCTGAATGTAGAGTCTTAGGTTTGATTTATGATCGTGGCCCTCATGCACAGTCCTAAACATGTCCCTTAAATTTTGTGGATTTTCCTTATCTCAACCACATTTCCTGGTCATAATATTCATATGGAAATTGAAGAGAACTAATGGAAACTTGTATTTGAGAGGACTTCGATTTTACCATATGTTACCAATATTTTAAGGGCCCAAATTTTGGGAAGAAATAGAATGTGTAGGGGGTAAAGCCGCAAAAATTGGAAATCAGGAGATTATGATCCTCCCCCTGTCAATAGTCATAATGTGAACTTCAATATATATATAATTTCATCCATCCTCAATTTACCTATGTGCCAAATGCAGGTAAAAGAAAAAGAAGATAGGAGTTAAGCTGAACTGTGTTTAATATCTTATTAAATTATACGATGCTTTAATTATGCTATATGAAGTGAATAATCTGATAGAATTCTTTCAGAAAAGTATATTTATTCTGAAATCTTAAGTGACTATATCTGTTAATGGGAATATATAATAGAACATCAGTGAAATAAAAGTCATGTAAAAAAGAATATCACTGAAACAAAAGGATATGTAATAGGATATAATATTGAACAAATACTTTGCCAACACATTTATCTATGAATAGAAAATAGTTAATATATCCCTTAAATGTATATTTTTCTCTTTTATACTAGCTAAATATGTGTTCTTTCTTACATATAATATCATTAGTATCAGAAACTTCTATCATTATAATTCTTTCAGATAGCAGAAATATTGCCTAATTTAGTCTTTAGAATACCAGTGATTTTTTTAAAATAGTAGATTAAATAAAATTAAAATTGTAAAGAAACTATTCAAACTAGTTTTAAATATGTTTGGTAGAAAGTGACTAGGTTTTTTTAATATTCACTGCTATTTATTTAACACATTTTAAGTATGGTCTCTTCATAATCTGTGTCTCCTAAAATCTAATTGATTATGGAAAAATTCTCAGCAAAGTAATAAAACTATCTGGACAGTTGATGATATAGTAAAATGTGTTAATATTACATTAGATCAACTAAAATTTAAAAAATTAAATGCAAAATTTTATTCAAAGTTTTATTCATTTGTTGAACAAGCTTTAATTTACTGTCTGGTATGTATACAGCACTACTGTAGGCATTAAAGTCTTTAAATAACATTAGGTGAATATATGACAGGAAAGTCATTGTAATCTCAGTTTCTTTATATTGTGCTTTAGTCTTTATAACATGCTGATCTTTCTACTTATAATGGCTTCTTTTTATCCCATGAGAACTTTCAGAAAAAAGAGCTTTGAAAAATATAAACAGAAAAACTTTGTATCTAAAAATAAACTTGAATAGTATTAGAGATCACAAAGAATCCCATGAACCTAATTACTTTTATTCTAGGATACAGAAAAATGAGAGGGTTTCAAATACAATACAGATATATCTTTTTGAGAATGAATTATGTCATCTCCTAAAAGGATAATATCTCTTGTGTTGAATTTTCATAGTTTAGAGAGAAGACAGTGAATCATACTCAAAGGTGACAAACTTCTTGCCATACATTTTTTGCTGATAGAAATGCATTTCCATCCCTGAGAGAAAATAGTGATGAAATTCTGAAATCTGAACACATTATCAAGTTTTCAAGCAAGTATAATGCAATAAAATAAAAATACTTCTGGGAAAAGAAATGCTCAAAAAATCTTGTGAACAATCCATTTCTTTTGTGATAGTTGCTTCAACTCCAAAGAAAATCAAGAGCTTCCTTGTTACTGAGCATTAAATATTTTTTGAGGATCTCAGTGTCCAAACTTTTCAGAAGTGGACTCTCCAAATAGCAACTGAGTTGGTTTATATGTTTTCTAACACTGACAGTGGGAAAGATAGGCCAAATCTGTCAGAAGTGGTATCATTTTTCAATGGTGATGTAGAAGTCAATCACATTACTTCAGATAAGTGAACTCAGTACATTTATGTATAAGTGTAATGAGAAAGAAGTAATTTGATTATTACAGAAAAGTATTTGCCATTAGTTCTAATAAAAGGCTAGGATGAAATTAAGGCATAAATAATTACATTAAAGTTTGCAAATCAATTTCCAGTGGTCACCCACCATTCAGTTAAACTAAATGGCCACTTTTGACCACCTTTTACTCTTGTAACGTTTTATGTGTTCTTGTTTATTTCTTTCTTACTGGTTATTAAATTAATCCTGACAGGTAGCCAGTTTAAAAATATTTCTTTCTCTAATGAAAAAACTTGCAAAAAATATTTAAAATAATAATAATTAAGAATAAAAATTTGTATAGAATTATGCAATTGAAAAATAATTTTACATTGATCATTTTATTTTCAAATATCCCTTTAAAGTCCTTATTGATATATTACAACCTATTTTGTTTCTTAAAGCTAGGTTGATATGCATGTAGAATAGAACTTAAGTGAAATTGTTTCTATGACATTAAGAATTGACTTATATTTAATTTATTGGTGAATCTGCCATTTTTCATGCATATTCAAAGAGTGAAATAAGCCTTTTATCAATAAAATTCAAATTAATATGTTTATATATATATGCCCTCAAATTGGATATTTCATGAAAGAAAGCATTTTTGTAATCATTCTCAAGAATGAGAGAGAGACAGAGAGAGACAGAGAAAGAGACAGAGAGAGAGACAGAGAGAGAGAAAGCAATTTTCTTTCGTTAGAAATCAGTTAGATTTCATTTTGTCCTAAAGAAACAAAAGTGTAGTATGGAACACTTGACTTTGACAGAGCTAATATCTTAAAAACAAAGGCAAAGTATGACAAGTATTTTAACAAGTGTAAACAAGAACTCTCTTTAATTTGGAGCTGCACAATGACTCATGATGCAAGAACTTAAAACTGAAGGAAAGAACAGATAGGCTGTTTTCTCAATAAATAGCTTCCTAATAACTTTTAGAAATAATGCTCTCCTCTATAAATTTTATCTTGTACATCAGCATCATATTCTTAATGATGGATGGCAAATTCCACAAGGGAAGTTTAGGAGCCGAACAAGAGACTACGGATAAAAATGAAGTAAAATCCTCTAAAGTTATATTGCAAAGCTATGGGAAACAAACAAGAAATAGATGCCAAACTTTAAACTTTCTCTTTATTGCTTAATCCATTAGATATGCCACCTTTCAGGATGTGTCAAGTTGAGCAATTCTTACTCTCAACACTAGAAACAAATGGAAAAACACTGATTCCGTTTCAAGCCTGAATGGATGTGAACCAACGGTTAGTTTGATTCATGTAGTCATATGATGATTCTTTATAAGAAAACGTTTGACAAGCTGTCAAAACTCTTTTGGAGAAAGAAATAGTGGATGGAGTTGCTCTAAGGAATACATGTCAATTCAGTTATCTTATTCCTACATCATATTTTGATAGTAGATGAGTGATTTCTGTGGATCTCATGCTAAAAATCAAGTTAAAGTGACTCAAGTTGATTTTAAAGCATTCAGTTGATGTTATCAGAACAGTAAGAACATTCGTGCCAAAATTTTACCACTAGCTAGTCTTGTTTTTACTAAAATTTAAAACAAATATTGACAATACTCAAATACGAGTTTACGGCTTAATCGAATAATTCAGTACAAACACTGTAGTTCAGAGATTCATGTAACAAATGTCAAAAATTATAATCTGAAGAGAAAAGCTATCAGGGAATAGGAAAAGAAGAGTAATTTTCTGGAAGATGACTAAAACCTGCCAGGTATCATCGGGGTAATGAAATCAAAAAACAGTTGTAGAGCAGACATGTTGAGTAGAACATGATTTTAAAAACAAAATCTATCATCCACGTAACTTTTTTTTAATGACTTTGTGTTTCTTAAGCACTATCATCCAACTACTTTAACTTTGGCATTCTAGACTGCCTGTGATCAAAATATCACATGCCTCTCCAGCCTTGTCTCCTTGTTCCCTATATTCCAGCCACACCAGACCACTTACCTGATGTTCACATTAACTGTCTGTAAGCTTTCACTGCCTGAATTTCTTTGTCTGAATTCCTTGCTCTCTCCCTCCGCCTACTGAAACCTTACCTAACTCTTAAGCTCAGTTTAATTACTCAAATTCCATATCTTTCAGGAAAACCTCTAGTGACAATTTTCTAGTGACAATTATGCTTTCTTGCATACATATATAGATCTTGGTTCAACTCTGTAATTGACTCATCACATTCTGTCATAAATTATAGTTGATTTTATGCATCTGTCTCATATATATGTGGTCCTATATTACAGAAACTATATTAGTCATTTTTTTTCCCATTTATACTTGACAGGTTTGTGAAATTTAACGAGATAAATTAGTAAGCAGATTAGGAAATCATGGAGAATGTTATGTTTAAATATACTTTATGAAAAACAAACAAAACCTTAGAAGGTCTTTGCAGAACTTGATTTTCCATTTTATATAAATGGGGAAAATATACTCTTGGGTTTTCTGCCACATGTTTACTTTGCCATTTGACCACCCAAGTAGTATTCTAGTGCAGTAATAACATATCTCTAAAAAATTCATCTTAGACTTATCCTCTCTTTGTTTATCTCCTGGTGTTCGACTATATCATCATGTACAGTAAACCCCTTTATCCCTGGGATACATTTTACATATTTATTCATTTATCTATTTATTTTTAAATTAATTAATTTATTTAATTGAAGAAATTATTTAAAATTTCTCCCATCTACCTTCTCCCTCCCTCTTATGGGGGATACATTTTAAAACCCCCAGTGGATGCCTGAAATTATTGATAGTACCTAACCCTACATATACTATGTTTTTTTCCTGTACATACATACCCATGATAAAGTTTAATTTATAAAATAGACACAGTTAGAGATTATCAACAATTAATAATAAAATAGAAGAATTATAATGATATGCTGTAATAAAAGTTATATAAATGTAGTCTCTCTTACTCTCTCAAAATATCTTATTGAACTGTTACTCATCTTTCCTGTGATGATATGAGATGATAAAATGCCTTATTAAGTCAAGAACTTCCACATTTTCTCTTAAAAGAAGCACTTTCTGGCTTCTCTTTGGCATATCTAAACTGCCAGTATTACTATTCTTGTACTTTGGGTCCATTATTAAGTAAAATAACAAACATTTAATACAAACATTGTGGTACCACAACAATGGATCTGCTAACCAAGACAGCTACTAGGTGACTAATAGACAGGGAGCGTAGTAGACTGCATCAAGATGCTGAACAGGGAGCGTAGTAGACTGCATCAAGATGCTGAACAAAGGGATGATTCCCATCCCAGGTAGGACCACACTGGATGGTGTAAGATTTCATCACAGTACTCAGGTTGCACACAATTTAAAATTGTTTATTTCTGGAATTTTCCATTCAATATTTGTTGACTGCGGGTAACTGAAACTGCAGATAAGGAGAGAGAACTACTGTATTTAGGCCCAACAGCACTACACATTTTCTTCTCATTTGGGAGTACAATAGTCTCTTGGCAAAACATCACACTAACTGTGCTCTGAATGCTGAAAATTAAAGTTGGAGGCATGAGATATTGACAATAACTGTTATACACTTTTGCATATACATGGAGTTTCAGATGCTAGACTAAGACGAGAAGTATTTCTTTACTGTGCAGTAACTGCAGGGTGTGCCACAATAACATTCTACATTTTCCTACATAGTGAAAAAGAAAAGCATCTTTGTGTTTACTGATTTAAAAGGAAAGTATCATGTTAGAGTTGTAGTCCAACATGAACTCAGATCTCACCAGAGGCTTTCAGCAGTTAACATCTTCTAACTAAGCCATGTAATGTTAATATTTTATGAAGAGACTAGCTTAAATGATCAATGTAAGAACTACCTCTGCCAGAAAATTGTGTCTGCACCCTGCTCTGGCAATCTAACAGTAGTCAGCTATTTGTTTTTGAGATTCTAATACCTATAGGCATCCAGGCAAGACTTACTCAGGACTGAAACTTATCTGTGTGAGACAAAAATAAAGGAGTCTGTCTGGGACGTGGGGCAACAAACAGCTTCAGTGTCAGGATTTTTCTTTTCTTTTCTCTACTACTCTGGCTCTGCATCGCTGTTCTCAAATTACATTGTCCTTCCTCTTCCGATTGATGAAGATTTTTGATTCGTCAGTGTTTTAACCAATCCATCTCCTAATGCTGCTTCCATTTTTTCAGATCACCTTGTTGTTGATTACTTAAAAGAACCCAGATTCCTACCCTGCTCTTACCCAGCATTGGGTACTTACTTCTCTTGCCCAGACATACCACCTCTATCTGTGTTTTGTCTCTCTCATTATAGTTCTTCATGGGGCTTCTCTACCCACTACCTGAAGAGGCAATTACAAATAATAGTATTTCCCCTCTCAACTTTTCCTAAATACCGGTTGTCACTCTGATTATTAAAAGCATCAAATTTAAAAATTTTGCTGTGAAAAAAAATGGATAAAGAATTAAAATGGTATATTAGTTCTCCAGGGCTTCGTAACAAGTTACCACAAACTGAGGGACTTCAAAAAACTGAAGAAATTTTTTCTCTCACAGTTCCGGAGACTAAAAGTCCAAAACCAAGGTGTCAATAGGGTTGGTTTCTACTGGAGACGCTGAAAGAAATACCCTGTTCCATGCTTCTCTCTTAGCTTCCAGTAGTTGCCTGTAATCCTCAGTGTTTCTTGGCCTGTAGATACATCACTCCAATTTCTGCTTCCATCATCACATGGTGTTCTCCCTGCATGTCTCTGTCTCCTCTCTTATATGGATACTTTTTAATATTGGATTAAGAGCCCTCCCTACTCCAGAATCACCACATAGTAACTTAACTAGTTATATCTGCAACAAACCTACATACAAATAAAGTCGCATTCTAAGATACTGGGGATTAGAATGTCAACATATCTTTGGAGAATACAATTAAAGCCATAACAAATAGTCCTTAATTTTGGCTAACCGGTCAAGTATGTTAGCCAAAATTAAGGACTATTCAAAATTATTAGAATTCTTGACTTCAGATAAACACATCCCTCTTTTGCAGATATGGTTATGGTGGCTTTCCCTGCCTTTGTTTCTCATCAAAGAAAACTTCTCAAAGTCTTAAGGTCTTATGTATATTAACGGAATTTAGTTATTTTGTTTATTTGTTTACCATAACCACAAATAGTTTCGCATTTGTTCCATAAATAGCTTTACATTTTATTCGATAAGTATTTACATTTCTTTTAATTATAAGATTCTGTTTCAGGAGCAACAAGGGTTTATAAAAATATACGAGAGCAATTCATTCCTTCAGGAAACTTTTAATTTAGAAGAAGACTAAATTGTAAGTTGCTACCATACTAAACTACTTAGAAAATAAAGGTACAGATGAAGCATTAAAGATTCTAAAAGAGATGAAAATGACATCAACTGAAGAAATGAGGAAAAGCCTCCCAGAAAATATAGTTTTAAGTTTAAACCTTAAAAAAAATAAGTAAGTAGAAAAGCAATGAACACTGGATTAGGTGGAAGGTTGTATATCTTGTCTCCCTCCCCCAAATTCTAAAATTCTGTGATTTCATCTTCTCAAAATATAAAAATAGATAATAGGCAACATTCCAGGCAGAAGAAAATTAACTTATAGGTAATTAAAGGAGGGCAAGAAGAGTATATCTTGATATGGTTAGATTAAGGCTTAGAGAACCAGCTGGAGGTGAGATCGAAAAGGTGGCACAATGTGTGGTCTAGGTTAGCACCCAACAGCCTCAGCCAACCTCCTGCTCTCAGGACCAGTTTTGATGAGAAAAAAGTAGACATTTAAACAATTCCCACCCAACAATCTTGGGTTAAGTTTCAAGTCACCTTTACCGCAAGTTTTACCTGGTCCTTAAGCCCCCGTCATGTCATTTGTGTCTGAGTCTATAAAAATCTAAAATAACTCTGTGAGGCATGGGTAATCCTATGTATTGCTAGTGGACATTGAATTATAACATTTTTAATTGTAACATTTGCAGAGCAATCTTACAACATCTATTAGAAATGAAAATATATAAATTACCTACTCAGGAATTCACCTCTGAAAATCTATCCAAAAAGGTATAAGAGCTAGTAGATAAGAATCTAGGTGCAAGGAGAATTATGGTAAGCACTGTTAATGATGACAAAAAAGGAAAAAAAAAGAAAAATGCAGGTGAATAACAACCATCAATAGAGGATAATTAAGTGAAACAAAATTCATTAATAATTTACTTTTGCATGTATTAAGCTGCTATTTAATTCATTCATGTTGATTTGATTTTATTTGTTCCGTTTGTAAAGGACAAGTCTATTACTATAAAAAATATTGTTCTTTCTCAATTTTCCTTTATAAAATATGTGAAGTACATATATTTAATCATTATTTTTTAGTATCTTGACTAAAATCATGAAAACCATTATTTTTCTTCTTTAAAAATTCATATATTATAGAATAAATATGTATTATAGAAAATATAAAAATTATATAAGTAAAATGAAAAAATATTACTCATTAATGAATACTATATACCTTTCAGTATACATTGTCCTAGTATTTTTTCCTGTTAAAAATATTTTTCACCAAAATAATATCATATTGAATGAAATGAGATGTCAGGTGGTAAATTCATTTCCTATTGCTGCTGTAACAAGTTTTCACAAACTTAGTGCTTAAAGCATGACAAATGTATAATTTCACAGCTTTGGGAGTCAAAAGTCTCAAATGGATTTTCCTGGGTTGATGCCAGGGCCATGCTCCCTCTAGAGGCTCTCGGGAAGAATCCATTTCCTCGCCTTTTCCGGCTTTCAGAGGAAGTCCGATTTCCTTGGCTTGTTGTCCCTTCTTCTGTCTTCAAAGCCAGCAGATCAGCATCTTCAAATCTCTCTGACTTTGACCCCTGATTTTGTTTTGTTTTTGTCTTAACCTCCTCTTCTGATTCTGATATTCCTCCTTCCTTTTAATAAGGGCCCTTGTGATTAAATTGGGCCCACCAAATTATCTTCTCAAGATCTTTAACTTAACCACACCTGCAAAATCCCTTTTGCCATGTAAGGTAACATATTCACAGGTTTCTGAGATTGTATCTTGGACATCTCTGTGGTGTTTGTGTGTGTGTGTGTGTGTGTAGGGATTGGGGTGGGTATTCTACCACAGATGGATTCTCCAGAAGCAGATGCTGAGATGGTGTTTGGATACAAGATGTTTTTTAGTACATAACCTGCGAAAGGGAACGGAAAAACAGTTTTGGGTAGAAGAAGTTCAAACTTTGTCAGATCTGACAAAACCTCAGCCAAGGAGAATTGCTAGGGCAAGTATTAACCTTTCATAATGTTTTATGTCAGGTC
>NW_011888814.1:5548946-5556935 GCF_000151845.1 Pteropus vampyrus | reverse complement strand
TTTTTATATATCATATAAAGTATAGTTAGAATTAATATTTATAATGTTAAATGCTCAATAAAAATGTATTTAAAATAATTTTACGTTTGTATTGAAATAAAATCTCATGCACCAATACTGTCTTCCTTCATTTAGAAAGTCAAATGAAATATCCTTGAAGACATAAAAAGTCATATAATAAAACCTTGTTTATGAAATAATTTGTTAGTAAAACAGGTGCAATTTTTTGCGTAGAATTTATTGGCAAACTGGTATTTACATGTCTTTTATGTGTAGAGTTTTTCTTTTTTTATCTTCCAAGGTAAGGAATATTACACCTGAATATAGAGCAGTCATGATAACAAATTATTAATGAAAACAAACCATAAACTGTTGTTCACTTTTATGGAAAGGTGTTGGGTAGAGATGAAATTAATTGAATTAAATATGATCTGACAGTAGTATGATAGTACTAAACTAATTAGTGTAACACTAAATGAAAGGAAGGGATAATTGGATGCAAAACCAAGCTAAACACATTTTACACAAACTCTTCTGCTCCCTTTTAAAGTTTATGAAGAAAACAACACTCTCCAAATTTATTTCTTACCTACCCCATAAATTAAGACACTAGCAGTAAAGAGGGTAAAAAAGCATCAGTGAGATTGTGGACCATTTAGCATTTCTACTTAAGTAACCATTTTTTCTCTCATTGCAAGGCCATTTTTTTAATAACAGTTAAGATAGCAATACCTTGAAACACGATAATTATATCATTATTGTTACAACCTACTAACTCTTTGTCAAAGCAACTACTCTCAATGGAAATTGCTTAATATAGGGTCAAGGTAGAGGCTCACACACGGTACAGGTGAAAGATGATCATTCTTGGTTCTAAAACAGACGTTTATGGCAGCAGGAAGATAAAACCTTACATATTGTGCATTTTTAGTTGTTGAGACAGAACATAAATGTTGGGTGGACTTCACGGAGGGCTGGGCTTAACAAGAAGAATGGAGAAAGCACAGATCTATAGTAATGGAGCCTTCTTGTGGAAAAGACTGCTTAGGGTCATCATCTCTATAATCTTTGTAGGACTAGGAGCTGTGCTCCAAGTTTATAGCTGTATCAGTTAGTGACGAAGTTTTGCTGAGTTTCTAACAACTCTGGACCTTTGTCTGAGGCCGACACACTTCCATATTTGTATGCAATGAGGTTGAGCTTTGGTTGTTTCATCCCTGTTTTGGGCAAGATATTTGGACTGTCTTTTCTTGCTCTGATCTTTTCTTCTCCATCTTCTTTTCTTTCTTCTTCTTCCTCTTGCTCTCCTCTTCCTCCTCTTCCTCTTCCTTCTGACGTCGCCTCACCTCTCTGTAGATATATTCTTTATTTTGCTTTTCTCGCTCCTACATGTGTTATTATAACTTCTAAAAGTTATAGAAGGTCTGGCTTTCTGGTTTGTTATTCCTCACTTACTCTCTGACTCCCTTTACTTTAGGCCACAACAGGAAAAGAACAGAAATCAGAATCAAGGAAAAAGTGCTGGCAGGAAAATAGTATTAAATAACAAAGTCTGACAAAGCAATAAATAAACGGGGGAAAGGATGTGAAGTCAAAAGGGTGAAATATTAGAAATAAATTAGAATGTGGTGGATGTAATGTTAAAGTTTACTCTTTAAGACAGTTACCAAAAAAAATGCAGAGAAGTTGGTGACCACTTATGTGATATGCCAACTATGTGTTGTAAAAGGGAGCCAGACAACTTAAATGTAACATCCTTGTCCACCGCCACTCCATCTGCTTGAACAATTTCTCTTTGCTACTCTACTCTCTCAAATTGTCTTTCTTATATGACCTCCTTATTTCTTTGATAACATTTGCCACCATCTGTAATGAACGTATTTTATTTACGAAGATGTTTATTGTCTCTCTTTCCTAGGAGAGTGTATACTACATGACGTTAGGAGCCTCTCTTTCCTTTTTACAATTTTTAGTCAGCACTCAGCACAATGTCTGCCAAAAATTATTGCTTAATAATTTTGATAAATGCATGCATGAATGAATGAATTCAAAATCTAATTTCTGAAGATTTTGCTATACACCCTAGTAACTTATGTCTTGTTATAACGATGGCACCTTCTATACACAATTGCATTGTATTCCACTTTAATTAATTAATTTGTTTACTTGTGAATTCTAATAGAATGTGAATCCCTTAAAGATTAGGAATCTCTTTGGAACTCCAGACCACTTAGTATGTAGTTTCGTGAATAGATAAACATTTTCTGAGACAATATTATCAGGTTCTCAGAACTATTTTGACCACAGGAAAAAATTTAAATGTAATAAATCATCAAATATGAAAAATAGACTTCTTTATAATTCAGGTAACAGAAATTTATATTATTTGCTTATGGTAATATATCTTATTTTAACCACATATTTTCTCTTTACCTGTAAATTCCATAGTGTATTTTAATTATTTCCTTTGCTAAAAAATTAGCTGTTCAATATAAGCAAATTCAAAGCTATGACACATTTTTGAGATATTCTTTAAATATTCTTTTTTTAAAAAATCCTTTAAAAAAATAAGGAACGGGTTCAAAAACCCTTCAAAGTCCTCAAATTAACAAAAGGTGGAGGGCCCGAAAAAAAATGGGCATTTCCCTAAGAAGCCTAAAAAAAAATTCAAAAAAAACAAAAAACTCCCAAAAAAAAATATTAATTCAAGGGAAAAGTGATCTTCCACTGTTTTGCAAATTTTTCACTTAATAAGATGCTCTATATCCCATCAAATTAGATAGACACTTAGGCTACAAAAGTGTAGACATTTTCTTTTTTTAACAATAGAGAACTCTAAGGAAAATAAATATTTTTGTCCATTATGGATATCAACTTTTGATCATTTGCCTAAAACTTTACTTTGATAAAATAGTCGATAAAAGGTTTAAGATATATGTGCTTTGGATTTCTTAACAGGAGAGTGGTATTATTGGGCAACCAACTATTCCAGTTTGCCTGGGACTGAAGTGCTTCCTGAGATACAGGACTTTTAGAGCTAAAAATCAAGCAAACCAGGATGGTTGTTCACTCTAGACTGACACAGCATTATTTTTTTCTTTTGTAACTTAAATAATACACTTGAAAGAGTTTCTAGAATTTTACAAGAATACATCTCTAAGGTACAGTTAAAGAGAAGACGGTAACTCACTTTTGTTTGAAAGGTTGACACTTTTATGTTTTATTTTTATCCCAAGATGATTATTATTATTTATTTATAATAGTTGTAAAGATACATGGCACTTACAAACACATAAAAGACAAAGTTCCTGTGAGGTTTCCCATCAAACTCAATATACAATACACCTTATAAGAGCAAAAAAGGAAGTAGAAAAGGGTTGGAAAAAATCAATACCTTAAACCTTACTGAAAGAAAAGTTTCCTAAACTTTCAAGGAAATGTCAAGGAATTAAAAAAAAAAAAAAAGGAAGTTTGCTAAAGTAGGACTAAGCTAGTTTTAAACCTTTTGAGAATTATACATGCATAAATGCTAGGAAAATGGATTTCCGTATCTTTTTAGCATATCTTCTTAATGGGTATTTTTTTTATCATGACCCTCTTTAAACTTAATGTTTTCTGCCTTAAACTGTTTTCTCTGAGAGTTATAAAGCTACAACAGCTTATTTTGATTAATAGTTGTCAGACATGTCATTTTTCTTCCCTTTTCAAATTTACCATGTCATTATGTTTTAGATGTGTCTTTTAAAATAGTTTATAGCTAGAAATTTATAACCCAATCATAGAATTTCCTTCTTTTTTTAAAAATTTTATTTTATTATTAGTTTCAAGTATACCTTCTTCTAATGGTCAAGTTTATTACATTTCCCCTTCCTGTGTTTCTTAGTATTTTATTTCTGCCACTTTACTTTGTGTTTTTGTGTTCTTTTTTTCTTCTTTACTGTCTTAAATTAGATTGAACAAGAGTCTTTATTCCATTTTTCTACTCTAAATTATTGGAAGTTGTAGATTATTTTTCTGTTATTTTAGTGGTTCCCCTTAAATTTTTAATACATATAACCTAACTAGACAATGTCTAATATTAATCAATATTTTTATACTCCCCATTGCTCATTGAATTGTTTTGACACCTATGATGGTTAATTTTATGTGTAGACTTGGCTGGGCCATAGTGCCCAGATATTTGGTCAAACATTATTCCGGACTTTTCTTTGAAGCAGTTTTTTGGATAAAAATTAACCTTGAAATCAGTGGACTTTGAGTAAAGCAGATTACCCTCCATAATGTGAGTTGACCTCATTGCATCAGTAAGGCTTGAACAGAACAAAGAAGATCTCTTCCCTAGCAAGAAGGCATTCTGCTGCCAAACTGTCATTGGACTCTAACTGCAACTTTTCCCTGGGTCTTCAGCATGCAGGCCTGCTTTGAAGATTTTGTACTTGCCAAGCTTCCACAATTGTTTGAATGAATTTCTTAAAATCTCTTTCTCTCTCTCTCTCTCCATATATAAATATATGTATATATAATATATTTTCTCTCTCTCCATATGATTGAGTATATACACACACATATACATACACACATATCTTATTAATTCTTCTCCAGAGAACCCTGACTAATACAGCACTATTGTCAAAAATTAATTGGCCTTAATTGTAAGGGTTTATTTCTGGACTTTCAATTCTATTCCTTTTATTTCATTTATCTACTTGTCTATCTTTATAACACAAGTACCAATATTAATACTTATGTTTCTATTTCAAAATTCACATATATAAACAAGTAGCTTAGGATCAGGCTTCAAATCCATGTATGAGATATACTTGTTTTTAAACTCTTATGAAACATTTCTATTTCCTACTCAGAGGACTGAGAAGACACATGATAACTTGATTCATTTGAAGTCACAAGAAGCATTTATAACCCCTTTTTCCTCAAAGGTGAAAAACCAGAGGACCCCAGATTTGTGCAGGTGCCTTAGTTCCAACTCATGTCTTATTTACCCCAAAAGGCCTCATCTTCTGTCTCTTCATGGACATTGAAACTTGAGTCCTTGGGTAGTTAGCCCATCTCTGAAATTGATGATCACCTCCTACATGTACAGCTTCAACTTGTGTTCTTAATTGATCTTTCTCTTTATTTTTAACACTTTTAAGATTTTCTTTTGTTCATTCAAAACATATGTCTCTAGAAAAATATATAGGTATGTTTACATATGTATTACTCTGAGTTACAATGTATCCATCTTTTCTAAGTATTTATGAGGGTAGATATATTTTGGCCACAATTTTTGCTAGAAGCAAAATTCAAATATATTCATTTCATTTGACACTTTCAAAGGTCTGGATTAAAAATTCAAATACAGTTTTAAAAAAATTCAAATATGCAATATATTCTCCTCTATCCTCTAGAAACAGGAACATGAGCACTCTAAATTCTATTAATGTGAATACACTAAATGTTTTATATTATTTTATATTAAATGTACAAAGCTACATCAGGATTAAATGAGAATGTCCAAACAAAGATATTAGTAATTAGAATAAGTTAAAAGCTCCTTAATAATTGAAATTATTATATTAATTTTGTTATTAATCATTTATACATTGGGTTATATGTGTATATGATCTACCTGGGAAGTTACTTAATACTCACCATAGTATTTCTTTCTCCATAGGAAAAAATACTTCATGACTTTCAAATAACTAATTTACAAACAGATTTTGAAATTAAAAAAATTTGTGTCATCATTAAATATAAGGTTTTATTTACTCAAAGGCAAAACCATTTATTCAAATATAAAGGCAGGATATGTTATTATGAAGTATCCAATTTCTAAATGCTCTCCCTCACTGCCATGAAACGTTCATGGAGATACATGATTTGAATAAATGACTTTTTAGGGTCTCGGAAAAAAGCTTCCAGAAAAAATGTTAACTATTTCACTGCAAAAATAACTAGCTATAGGGAATGTCCCAAATTCAATTATTAATTCATAGATATGATGCCAAAAACCACAATAATCTTGAGAATAATTATCTTTAATTCTTGAGTTAGACTATCCACCTTCCATTTTCTAATGAAGAAGCAATAAACATTTAATTTTAACATTTTTAATTTTAAAACATTTAAAGTTCATTTTATTCAGAGTGATGATTATGTCATTTTAAAAGTTCAGCTATGAAATATATTTTTGAACAAAAATTTTAAAGATTTAAAATTTTTCTTGTCAAAATGTCTGTTTCTGAAAAACTTTTCCTATGTTGTATGTTGTTTAATACATTTTTTAAACATAACAGCTTTATTGAAATATAATTTAGATACCATAAAATTCACCCATTTAAATAGTACACAACTCAATGGTGTCTAATATATTCATAGAGTTGTACAATCATCCCCACGGTTTAATTTTGAAATACTTTTATCACCCCTAAAAGAAACCCCATATCCATTAACAGTCATTCCCCATTCTCCTTCCATAAAGCTCCAACTATCTCTAATCTACTTTCTGTCTCTGTGAATTTGCCTATACTGGACATTTCATATAAACAGAGCAGGTCCTCTTTCTAAAGTGTTTTAGGCAGTAAGTGGGGAGGTCATAGTTTCCTTCTCAGTCTTTTATTTCTTAAAAATAACAGTTTAAAACAATATCCCAAAGAGGCATATTTTGGGTGGCAAACCATTCCTTGTCAGCATAATTCTATAGGTTTAATATTATAGAGCGAAGCTTTAAACAGATGGTTTCTCAACAAGATCGCCAGCTGACATAGTCTAACTTAGCTGTGCGAGCTTAATTCATAAAGAATTGTTTTGCTCTGTTGCGTTCCCATATTGATGTCAATCTTATTTTCTCTTAATTTAACCTTTTAAGATCTTTAGAAGTGATGTTTTATTATTACAGTAATTAACCTCTAAAGAAAACTTTTTTCCTTTAGAAATAATCCACTCATTTCCACATTGAGGTTGAAAGTGTAAGATTTTTATTTTTAGTATATCTGTTTCTGTAGCTCATTTGCTTTTATATCATTCATTATTTAAGAATTTCCTTTGAGTTGTTTGATATCAAATAACAATGATGCCATAAAATAAATATAAGGGCTTTCATTAAAGATATATAATATACAATAGTATCTTAATTAGTTATAATAAATAAAAAATGTTATTCTCCCCAAAATAACAGAACAAACCTCAGAACTTTATCTGTTAATGTAAGGGAAAAGGTATGACTGCCTGCATTTCTCTATTTGAGGTAAAATTCAAAGTGAATTTTCTAGCCTGTCCTAATAGAAATTTTGAAAACGAATGCAATTTCCTAGACATCAAGAATTGCAAATTAGTCTAAAATAACCCTTCAATATTTTTTAATAAATTAGTAGAACTGCAATAATAATGTAAAGTATGAATACAATGTATAAGTTTTTGTCACTTGTTATATTTGAATCTTCTATACAGATTCTCTTTGGTATCGTAGTTTACCTAGCAGCTTTTCTAAAATATGTGCATTCACAGAAAAATTTTGAAGATCAATATGAGGTAATGGTTGAACATAAGGATTGAGAATAAATATGACTATTTTCATTTTAAAACATCTTCAATTTTTTAGCTGATTTACTTTATATTTCATATGAGCTCTGTTATGAACAAGAGATTGTGAGCGTATACTCTTCTCACCATAGATTTTGCTATGTTTTCATAATCCAAGATTCCAGTTACCAGCTAATAAAACAGCTAGCCTCTCTGGTCGCAGAGATAGCCTTCATGCTATAAATCAACGCACTAGCTTCATGTAAACTGCTTTGAAGCCAGACAACCTGGAATAATTTAACACCAAGAGAGGTGTGAATTTCCTCTATTTATCTTAATAAAATGTTAACTTCAAAATATTTAAGCGCTTCCAGTTCTATTTCAAAATTCCAGTTATAGAAACTCAAATAACTTTTTATTTCTCAGTGTTTTAGGTTCTGTCTGATATTTAACTACTATGTTTTTTTT
>NW_011888814.1:5545480-5548896 GCF_000151845.1 Pteropus vampyrus | reverse complement strand
ATAGATTTTGCTATGTTTTCATAATCCAAGATTCCAGTTACCAGCTAATAAAACAGCTAGCCTCTCTGGTCGCAGAGATAGCCTTCATGCTATAAATCAACGCACTAGCTTCATGTAAACTGCTTTGAAGCCAGACAACCTGGAATAATTTAACACCAAGAGAGGTGTGAATTTCCTCTATTTATCTTAATAAAATGTTAACTTCAAAATATTTAAGCGCTTCCAGTTCTATTTCAAAATTCCAGTTATAGAAACTCAAATAACTTTTTATTTCTCAGTGTTTTAGGTTCTGTCTGATATTTAACTACTATGTTTTTTTTAAAAAAAAAGAGTTCTCTAGAACTAATTAAAATAATTAGTAAAATAAATATCTGTGTATAAATTCAAAAATCATTTTACTATGCTGAAAAAAAATTCAGCAATAACAATAACATTGAATTTGTCTATTCTGTAATAGAACTGCAATGTTACTATAGAATTATACATTGGTGTAGAACAGGATTGGGCTCAGTTATAAAGCTCTGAGTCTGGAGTGAGATTTTCTGACTGGAGATATTGTCTCTACTATTTATTATCTAAGACAGTCTTTGGGTAACCATGCTGTATCTTAGTTAGTCACCTGTAAATGGAGTGATAATGGTACCGCTTCATAGAGCTGCAATAAGGTTAACTGCATTGATATTTCTATTTAAAATAGTGCCTGGCACCTATAAATACTTGTTAAAAGATAAACTGAGACATATTAAAATTTTAAGAGTTTATTTGAGCAAAAATCAATTCTAATTAGTTGGCACCCCATCTAGCAGATACAAAGGAGCTCTGAGGAGCCATACAAAATAAAACACTTTTATAAGCAGAAGGGAGAAGAAACAAGGAAGTTATACGAGTGGGAAAAAAGTGAGTTAGTTATTGCAGTTACTTTCCTTTAGGGGACAGCAGAGGTCCATCAGGCTGATTACTTAAGTACTGATCAGGTGAGTCCTGACTGACTGACTGACTGACTGACTGACTGACTGAAGAATCCATTGCTGAAAGAGTCAAAACTATAATTAAGTCTGGGTTTGGTGATGTGGGACTTAGCATAAGCAACTCCATTTTTGGCTTATTGTCTTGTTTTTAACATATACTATATACCAGTTCAAGAAAATACTTGATCTAATAATGTATGATTATAGCATGTGTTGCATGAAAACCATTTTCGGTTGTGTGATTTCTACTATATTTCTTGAAATTGGATTGTTCTAGAGAATAACACAAGTCGATCTCTCACCCAAAGGAAAAATAAAAGACATTTATCAAATTTGTTAATAACCTAGAAATGAGAGCATAACAAATGGTTTGGACATCCACGTCTTCGTAAAGAACTGCTAGGAAAGAAATGAGCTGATTCTGTTACGGAACTTGAAAAACTTGCGTCTCAATGTTATAGAAATGAACATTGAACTCAGAATAAATTTGAGCAAATAAAGTTTATAAGAGAGAGAGTGTCTTGTGTACAAGAAAGCATATGGGAAAAACCATGTTCCCTGAAAGCTTTTTTGTGACAAGATTTTATAGGCCATCAAAAAATGGGAAGAGGTTCAGGAATGAGAATGTGGTTCCTGGTCTTATGATGTCTGTCACATAGTCTTCGGTTTCACGGTAGCCATAGGATGTTTTTTCCAGGGTTAATGGTCCCCTGCCGAGGTCCTGCAAAGCAAAGGCTTACTCAAACATATTGGTTAGCCTTTGTATTTTTAAATGACCAGTTCTAAATTGCAAACTTAAGACTTTATCAGTTTTTTTCCTGAGAAGTTATGGGCACTGAGTTATACCTTAACTGGAATATCAAGAAAGAGAGAAGGGGTCAGACCAGTTAAAAATAAAATCTCAGTATTAGACAAGATGGAGTCTCCCTTCTTTTAGCTATTTCATCTAGCTCAATTCTAGGACAGATAAAAAGGAATCAGGAAAAATAAAGTTCTACGTTTAGATTTTTTTAAATTAAAATGCCAAGTCTAACATGGAGTGTCAGTGCAGAGCTGATGGGGAAGGGAAGGTTTCTGTGGTGATTCGCCCAGTTGGAAGAACGCACAAGAGGCCGACATGAGAATGAAATGGCAGGGACCGACTTGATTGTGGGGAGTGCAATTCTATTGCAGAGAGTGCAGTTCTATTGTGGGGAACATGCTTCTACTTCTGCTCTTCTTCTGCTCTTCTTCTGCGCCGCTTTCTTGTGCTCCCCTTCTGCTCCCCAGGCCACCACATGGCTCCACACATATTGAAGTACAATAGTGGCATTCAGCCACACATGCGTGATACAATAAGCTGAAGTATGTTTACATATTCTAGGCACAGGCTCCCTACTACACTAATGTAACATTCTAAATCCGGCCTCCTATTCCTAGCCACGAACCTGGATCACAGCCAGACCTGGGACCCACCAGGCCTGGGACCCACATGGAGGAATTTGTTTTACCAGAGGTTCTGATGTTAAAAAAGCAGAGTTCAACTGAGTAAATTTGAAGGACTAATTGGCTTTCTTAATCGATTTATGAATCAGACAGCATCCCTTCTAGCAACTAGGAGAACTCTGACGGGCTGTACAAAATGGAAAGTTTTTGTAGGAAGAAAGGTGTGGCAGGGGAGCTATTAACAAAAGAAAAAGACTTATTTTTAGGCCAGAACAGTTGTCTTTTGTGGGGAAACAGCAGAGGTTTTTATCATGCAGATTGCCTCTTCTTTCTTTGCGGATGGGGGATGGAGGGGACCAGGTGGCAGATCACCCTACTGGTGCTTGACCATGAAACTCCAGACTGGTTGATGAAAATTATGTTTCTGGAAGAGGTCCAACCCTCATTAGGTCAGGTTTTACACCTAAGTTTGTCATCATGGGCTTTAGCACAAGTGATATCATTCTGGGCTCTGGTTTTCTTTTTAATACTCATAAATGACAGGTTTAAAATTAACCAGCTGTGTTAGAGTTGCCCAAAATAACTATGAAACTTTAGACTTAATAATATATAGTGTCCATCACAAAAAAGGGAAATGTTACACTGTAATCTGGACAGGTCTAAGCATTTCTATAATATCAGAAAACACCAGAAAGTATATTTATTACAATACGGTAACCCAAAGGTGGGCATTAACTAGCCGAAGTATGTTTGGAAGAAGTAAGGACAATTAGAGAATGGAAACCTCAGTAAAGATGGAGCAATTGAAATAAATAAGGTAGTTTAGTCTAAAAAGGAGAATACAAAAGTACATCACAGCTGACTTCGATATCTTAAGCTCTTGAAAATTCTTATTATTAGAACTTGATTCTGTTGCTCTTGAAAACAGAAGTTGTTTCAAAAGGCTTAAACACCAACTGTTTTAATAAAGTTTTTCTCTACTTAAATTTTGTCACTTGTGAAGTAAAAGAGAATTTGCCATCC
>NW_011888814.1:5537250-5545285 GCF_000151845.1 Pteropus vampyrus | reverse complement strand
CTAATACTAATAAATGGCAGGTTTAAAATTAACCAGCTGTGTTAGAGTTGCCCAAAATAACAATTAAACTTTAGACTTAATAATATATAGTGTCCATCACAAAAAAGGGAAATGTTACACTGTAATCTGGACAGATCTAAGCATTTCTATAATATCAGAAAACACCAGAAAGTATATTTATTACAATAGGGTAACCCAAAGGTGGGCATTAACTAGCTGAAGTATGTTTGGAAGAAGTAAGGACAATTAGAGAATGGAAACCTCAGTAAAGATGGAACAATTGAAATAAATAAGGTAGTTTAGTCTAAAAAGGAGAATACAAAAGTACATCACAGCTGACTTCAATATCTTAAGCTCTTGAAAATTCTTATTATTAGACCTTGATTCTGTTGCTCTTGAAAACAAAAGTTGTTTCAAAAGGCTTAAACACCAACTGTTTTAATAAAGTTTTTCTCTACTTAAATTTTGTCACTTGTGAAGTAAAAGAGAATTTGCCATCCCAAAACAGGGATTATATTGAACTGATTATCTTTAAGAAACAGCAGACACAAGAGAAGCTCTGTAAACCCAAGCAGAAGTTACTTTTTATAAGAGAAATTTAAATTTATAACAAAAATCTTTCTTTGTAAGGGTATCTCCCTCTCTGTACCAGGAAGAGGTGGATGACTCTAAATCTCTAGAAAGAAACTCTTACAATGAAGAAGGCAGTGACTTAAATCTGCACAACAACCATGCCTTCTTTTATTGTGCTTCTCCTAGCAACCTCCCCTAACTGGCTTTCCTTCCCCCACCAATACACCTTGTGTCTTCAGCTGGAGGTGGCATTTAAGGTGATGGCTTGAGAGCCATTTCAGAGAGTTACTCAAGCTGTCCTGGTTTTTCCTATGTATGCAGGAGATATACACGTTATTAAACTTTTGTTTGTTTTTTTACCTTTTAATCTGTCTTTTATTACAAAGGGTGTCTCAGCCAAGAAACTAGAAGGGTAGAAGGAAAATTCTTTTTTCCCCCCTACACTTGACATATCCAGTGACAGATTTCTCAGTTTTTATTCCCATCCACCTTACATCACTTAAACTCCTGTTTTAAAGCCCTCTCTTACCCTTTTCCCACTACCCTGCATCTTCATGTTTTCTTCTTTCATTCCCCGGATTAGGAATCCAGAAAGTTCTGTTTTCTCTATATGGCAGTCTCTCAACCATAGCTACGCTCTCTCTACATGTGTAAATATACAACTGGAACTGTACTTTTACTCTCTCCCACTCATTCTTGGGCATCATGTCAATTCTTTTTGAACAATTACCTCATTTATTTTCTTCACTCCTGTCTCTAGGTACCCAAAGTTTCTGGCATAACCTAAGTCATCTAGGAACACCATTTCAGGTAAAAGTAATAATGAGATCATTAAAAACAAAATCTCCTCCCAACCCAGAAAATCTTTCCACAAAGGTAGAGGAGAAAGAAAACAGCTTTATTATTGAATAAGCATTATCAGAGTGTGATGTACATCACAAGCATTCCACTGAGAGATCATAAAGACAGAAAGAAATCTCACCATTTTTACACACATGCAGATACAATCCATTACATACATGTTCCCAAGATAAACAATAATTAGTTCTCAAGAAAGGGAACTTAGCACCAGTTATCACACAGTTCATTCTAAATTTACTTGGTAATTGTCATAACTGTCTGTTAGTTGGCTATATCCAAAGGAAAAACAAACTTCTCATATATTTATGACAGGTAGTTTTGGACCTTAAAGGGAGGCATCCACACAAGTAAATCTTCACCCCACCCACAGAGACAGGAAGATAGGGATGCTGCCTTCCTTGGTGATTAGAATAGGAAAGAGGCATAAAAATTGCACGAATCAATAAATATTAAACCAAGTGGAATTCAGAACCTGCTAGATACCGTTAGACTCCAACCTGGATAATCAGCCATATGTCCACACCACAGGAAACCTACAGAACAAAGGAAGATTCTTTCTGAGATTCTAACAACTGCTTACCTATACCTTTAATGCTCATACCATGAAAGAAAAACAGGAAAACAAAGAATTTAAGCTGTACCCTGCACAGGTTAACGATAATTAAAGATACATTCATCCACTTAAAAAGCATACATAAACTCAGCTCTTTAGACACTCATTTCTGACTTTGAGAGGAGACCATGCTCTGTGGAGTGTTATTCCTTCCCTAATAAACTTTCTGGCTCCCACTTGAATTCTTTTCTCCAGGAAGCAAAGGACACTCTCTGGGGGTGGGAACAGCGGGGCCCATCGGGCTTGAGTCCCCACTGAGGGTAGGGATTTGCCTAGTCTGCAATTAATTACATTTAAAAGTGTCAATGTAAGAAATGGCCAAACCTGAAGAGAATTTTAATGAGTTTATTTGAGCCAAACTGACAACAAATACCTGGAAGCAAAATCTGAAGAGATTAAGAAATGCTCCAGAGAAAGGCAATTTGCAGTTTATTTTATACATTAGAATCAAAGGAAGGGATGTAAGGAGGGTTCATTGGTGGTAGATTAAGGGAGAGGGAGAAAGCAAAGTGGGGAAATCTCTGGGATTGTATAAAAAGTAAAATGGAGGGACTAATACTTCTTTCACATTGGTGGGTAGAGGAGAGTTAATAATTAACATTTACAGCATATAGAGATCTTATGGAGGGGACAAGGTAACCTCAAGGGGTTCTGTGGTCTCATGCTCCCTGAGAGGTTTGGTAAGAAGGGATTACTCTGACATTCCAAGGGTATGTTATCTTAGATGTAAAAAGACAATAAATAGGCTTACTTAAGGTAAAGATTATGACCTTTATCAAGAAAGCTACAGGCCCAGGACAGGACTACCAGCCATGACCTGCTTTTAGTTAGAAATTTTTATGTTCAGACCATCCTATGAGGTTACTTTTGGTCTCTGAGTTTGTAAGGCCTGCCATGCTGGCCTCTCCTGAGCTTATCCACAAAAGAGGTGGCTCCCAGGTCATAAAGCTTATTTAACTTCTAAAAAGATGTACATTCATAAAGCTTATTTAACTTCTAAAAAGATGTACATTCTTTTCAAAGAGACAGAGGAAGAACTTACAAGTTTTCCAAAGTAAATTCTCTAAGAAGAGGGGTAAGGGGGAACCTTTTTCTTTATTTTCAACTTGGAGAATTAAGTCTCTTATTTTTAATGTATATGTGTCCTTAGAAGAAGGAATTTCTAAATGAAAAGTGGAAAAGCAAAGAGAGAGGTCTCATGTATCATCAGACTTAATATGCAGAAAATACAAGTGGCTAAAGAGAGAAATCAAGGGTATTTGTTTTTTAATTACAGGCATACCTTGTTTTATTTCATTTTGCAGATATTGTTTTTTTACAAATTGAGGGCAAGACCCTCTACAAACAAAAAGATCACCACTCTCGGAAGTCTTGCATAACAGCATTTTTTTTAGCAGTAAAGTATTTTTAAATTAAGATACATACATTGTTTTTTTTTTAGACATAATGATATGCATACTTAATAGACTATGGTATAGTATTAACATAACTTTAAAATGCACTGGAAACCAAAAAAAATTGTATGACTCGCTTTATTGTGATACTCGTTTTACTGAGGTGATCTAGGACTGAACCCATAATATTTCCAAGGTATGCCTATACTTTTAATAAGTGGTATCAAGGCAATTTTAATTCAGAAGGAAAATATATATCATAATGTAATTTAAAATTATAAGAAATATTTACCATTTATATCTAACGTAAATTCAGCCCAATAAAATTATGCTTACAAACATGAAAAAAAGAAAACTTTAATTATGTCCAGGCTCTATCATTTACTGTTCCACAAAGGTAACTGTCAAGCTAAAAGAATTACGCTGGGAAGACTTGCATAACATTTGCTCAAACTCTGGAATGTGCTCTGAGAAAAGAAAAATGAATGTTAGAATAAGTTTGAGAATCAGTTCATTTGCCTTCCAGTGTTGGAGGTTTACAAAACACATTTCTGTATTAAAGCCTCTGTGAAGTCTGGCTTTTAAGAAGTTCTCTTAATTTTTGTGGAAATAATACAGACTCTCCAAAGGAGAACAAACAATGCCTATTTTTTCAGAGCTGGTTATAGCAAGGAAGTCAGCACCTGTCACCTATCTGTTATCTTTATATATAAACACAGATTTAGAACAATTCAAACTATTTGAGTCACATTTTCTCTACTTGAGAGCTTCCTAAAATTACTTTACCTCATTCTCTCACTGAAAAATGCTGTAAAGAAGGTTAAAACCAGTCTGACAAATGCCTCTTAATATGAGTAGATCTTTTATTTTATCTAGTTTTGGTGCCTTGCACACCTTTGAAATCCTTTAGTTTTGGAGTCTAATGCCTGAACCAGTCGGCCGTCACAGCCACTCTTCCTCTAGTTATAAGTCCAGGAAATTTATGCACAAATGTCACAGTATTAATAAGTCTGAGCCAATTTTAATTGAATCGAAGTTCACCTTCACCTCACTGAATAAAGGGTTTTTTTCTTTTTCATTTCATAAATTTTTTTCTTGATGTATATCTTTAAGTCTATTTTCTGTTCTAATTGTTCTATTCTCCTTTATGTGGCCACCAAATATGTGTACAATGGATCAGTTTGGCAAACTTCCACATCTCTCTCTTTCTAATCACTTAAATGATTTTTTCTTTTCTATTACACTTAATTCAACATGCCAAAATTTGTCCTTCATAGAGGTAGATTTGTCTTCTGTAATGTAGATGCTTCAATTGTCGCATCACTTATGTGGTTTTATTTTTGTTCCCACTTCTTTTGTTGTATTATTAGTTCTCCTCTGAGTTCCTATATCTCTGTCTTGAATTTTCATGCATTTTTTTTTACCAAGTTATTTGATTCCATAGAAAAATATTTCACCAGTTTTTATCTACTCCATGCTAAAATATTTTGTTGGCTGTCTTTGCTTTTAACTTTTTATATCTTTTTATGACTTTTTTTCTTTCATGTTTCTTTTACATTGCCTTTGAATGTGAGGAATTCTTCCTGGCCCCAATTATTTACAGATTTTAATGTGGGAAGAGACCAGAAGGGTACTTTAGGCTAACATGAAGAAGAATATGGTAAACTGCTTTGTTGCAAAAATGACCTATATGTAGGTTTTTATTTTTTTCCTTCAACTCCAACTCCCTTGCCACCATTCCATGAGGAAAAAGAAGGATCAGGAAAGCCTCTGCATCCTGCATACTTGATCCTAATGTCTGACACTGAGTTTATTTTCCATTGGATGGTACCAGTCACTTTGGAAACCTGCTGCTTTGACAGATTTGCTCATGATCTGAAGTGGTTGGTGATCTCTCTCAGCTTTCTCTCTTAAAATGGTCCAATGTTTAATGCATTTAGTATCCTTTATCAATATGTTTTGAAGTTTGTGATTATTGATGCAAATATCTAATATAAAAATTTCTACTTACCATTTTCTTTGTTAGAAGAGATTTTGTTCCTCCTCCAACTTAAGAGTGAACGTCTCCCTTGTGTATTCTTTGAGTAGATCTTTTAGTGTCTTTTCCATTTGTATCTATAATTACTTATTATTTCATAGTTTCTATTGCTCTAGAGCCAATCTGGGTAATTTATATTTTCCTAGGAAAGTATTCATTTCATTTAGCCTTTAAATGTTATTGTAAATTTTTGTACCAATTGTTTTATACTCCTTTAACATCTCCACATCTATATCTTATTTAATAGTCTATATCTAAAACAGGCCCCTTTATTATTTCTGATATTTTTGTAACATCTTGAGTCACTCTGAAGATGTTAATGTCTTCTACTTATTTTCTAAAATCTTGAGATTAATTTCTCAAATTGGGTTTACTGACCTATGTTATAAAGCACATTTTCTTCAAAATTTGGGGGATATTTTTGCTAGCTGCTCATATTTTTGTTTGATGATTTGTCTTTGCCTGGCTGTGGATATACGTTCTAACATCAGAGATGGCCTCAGGAGATTGTGGGAGCAAAATACTGGTAGACTATGCCAGAAATTTCTGTCTGATTACGTCTGGCTTCAATGATGCGGGTACTCACTCTTGCCACTTTGCTCTGAGAGAGCAAATGCAGCTGATGGCTAGGGAAAAAGAGAACTTTGCCCAGTTATTCCAAATGCACTGACCCAAATAATCCCTTCCCTGGGGCCTCCCCAACTGTTAGAATGTATTGCTCTGAGCTTGAAAATCTTTTGATGCCATTTACATCTGCCACTCAATCCTCTTCTATATGCCTTTTGGGCTGTAGTTTACATGAGCCTCTTTTCTCTGTTCTCTGTATTTAATAAATCCCTCAAATGATATGGCTAACTGATAAAAGGTATTCTGCTTTTCCATCACCATTTTAGATTTATTATTTTGTAAAATATGGCCATTTAGAGGTGATTTGGATTGGAGAGGGTTCCTATGTTTTGTCAGCCATCTTCAAGTCCTTTTTCTGCACTTCCTATGATTATTGATTTGAAATGTTTTTTGTTGTTGTTGTTTGTTTTTTTCTTTTTCTGACCTGGGTTAAAATTTCTAAGAAAGTAATATAGTATCTGTGTGGATTTATCTCCTCTAGAAATTTAGGGGTTTGTTTATTTTAGTGGTATTTTTGTGAGAGAATTTGTCAAAGAGTTTTTTCTATATGTATGTAAGGGAAGAGGCAGCTTATAAAGGCCATAATGGTAGAAGAATAACTGGATGATACCTTACACATTAAAACACAATTACCAGTGGTGCAAAGATCTGAAGAATATCATTAGATAATTTACTAATAATCCTAATTGAAAGGAGCCTTTTTTAACTTGTGATTTAGCTTATGTTGAGAGTTCAGATATTTAGTAGTGCCCCTGTTTTTTTATCTTTGTGGTAGTCATCACCATGGAATGTAAATATCAGGATACAGGCATAGCACAGATGAATCTCTACAAAAATGTGGATATTTGAACTCTCACATAAATAGCAGTTGTTCTTATGTTCGCTTTCATTAAAAAATGAAGGATATGTCAAAGATAATTTGAAAAGTCTTTTAAAACTTGAAGCTATCTAAATGTAATCAAACCAGGCAATTATAATTAGAATATGCTTAAACCATAATCTACAAATATGACTCTAACCATAGTGTGTATTTTATTATTTGGTTCTGGGGAAAGCTGGAAAAATATGAAGTTTACATAGGCCTATAGAAATTACCTTATATAAAATTTCTGGGATGAGTCTTATAATTTTAATATTTCATATTTATGCTAATATTTTATGACTTTTTTCTTACAGGCCTCCAGGATTTATAGTAGTGCTAAACTAGTGTAATAGATCATTGCATTTACCAGAGGGCCTCTAAGAAAGTGGAATTAGATTAACAATTTATAACAGATTTTAGTGTGTCCTGAAAAGTGTCTTCGTTACTGTTTTCTCCCAGACTGCTTTGTTTATCCTCAAAACCCAATAGTTTGAATAAGGTTTGCTTTGCCTTGAGGCACACCCTGTCTGAGCTTTTTTTTCCCCCTTTTCTTTATTATTCAGTAATCTCTAAGGGTCACGTTCTTTACTCCTTAATTGAATAGATAATTATAAATTAGTCTTCAAAAAGTGGAATAAAGATTTCTAGGATGTGCCAGATATCTTGTCTTTGCTCTTCCAGACCTTTTTGCCATTCTTCTTTGCTCTGCTCTCTGCCAGAGCAGGATGACACGTACAGTCCACAACAGCATACACTTTGGCTTCTGGTAGGCTTTGGCTAATGAAGAACCCTGGTTGTAGTACTTAGGGAGTATAGATCTGTGGGGTGGGGCCTGACGCCCGCTGCATCACTACACAAAAGGTCACAACTCTGCACAAGGCAGTCTTCTCTGTATGACTTTCTCTATCTAAGATCCAGGTACTATTCCTTCTCTTTGCTATTGATGTATAAGTGTTCTCTCTAGCCTTGCTAAGTCATGTTGACACAGATAGTCCCAAGTCTCACAAAAGAAAGAGTAATGGTGCTAGCAAAAATGACAATAGTTTTAAAAGTGAGGTTGTAATCCT
>NW_011888814.1:5532924-5536480 GCF_000151845.1 Pteropus vampyrus | reverse complement strand
GGAGTCATGAACATAACTGCACTGAGAGGGGCATGGGAGTGATCGGTGAATAGGATGTCAAACTATCATAGGATGGTGAATGAACAAGAAGGTAAAATCAGAATTCTTATGGGCTATTTTCTTTTATTCTCCCATCTGGTATCAGAATTTGTTAAGTGAAGATTATTAGTGATATTAGATGAATTCCCTGGTGTTTGCCTGAAAGAAGGCTGTTTTTGACAGCCAGTAACAGAAAACTGAAAACTCAGAATGACTTAAACAATAAGAAAATTTGCAAGCTCATATAACTAGAAATTCAGAGATGTGACGTTTCAGAGTTAGTTGATTCAAGAGCTTACCATTAAGATTGCAGGATTTTTTTTTTTTTTTTTAATTTTGACGTTCTGCTCAGTTACCACAGACTGGCTTCACCTTAAATCTGGTTCCTTATGGATATGAAATGGCTACCAAGAGTAATTGGCCTACATTTTTTTGTTTGTTTTTCATTTTTTTAAACTTGATTTTAGGAAGAAGGGAGGCTGATTTGTCACGTCATCTCTACGAGAGAGAAAAAACATCTTTCTCCGAAGTCTCAGCAAATATCTCTTACGTCTCCTTGGCTTGCATTTGGTTACATGTTCATTCCTCAATCTGTAACTGAGGCAAAGAAGGTAGGGATTTTCTGGGAGAAATAGATGGGTCGATATAAAGGATATTGGGGGAAATGAAAAGAGGCATTTGTAATATAAGGAAAAATTAGGGAGGAGATTGATCAAGGTTAATAATACTAGTATTTGTTAGTCTAATACGAGTAAAATTAGTATATTACTTGGAGTACATAAAAAAACTCTGGATGGTCAGATATAAATGGCAGGACAAAAAGAATAAGTTTCCTTTTCACCACTTCTTTTCATTCTAGTAGACGTAATTACAAGACTTAAATAAATATGCCTTTAGACTTTGGATTTGTTCACACTATCTTAATATGAAAATAAGTAGAAATGGCAAAATATTTATTTTCTCCATCTGTTCTATTCCGTTGACTGAGCTAGACTCTGACACTACACCTAATTAAAAGGAAGTTTTTCAAACGTGATTATATGGTAATCATTTCTATTCTGCTCTAATCATAGGATAGATATTTTGGACTAATTTTTTTTTTTTTTACTACTGAGAATTGGATAAAAGTAGGGCCAACATGAATGATATTTTATTCTCTAATTAATACAAGAGCTATAACCCTATCATTCTAACAATGCAGAATCTTTGATGGGCAATTTGTGGGGAGAAAAGACAAAACTGTCATTTAGACATAGAAAATTTCACTCATTGTACACAAGTGAAAGATGAATAAAATCCCTTAATTTCCTTGTGATGTTGACTTTTCCATTTCCTGAAAAAAATATATGAACATAATAAGTGCGGATTCTATTGAAACTAACAGAAAAAAGATCCAACAAAGTTACAAAATACCTTTCTGTGTTAAAAATGCATTTTGAACCTAAAATAAGTAGTCTCAATTATTTCAAATAATGATGATGAATTAAAAAAAATGCAACCTCCTAATCAATTTCTTGTTATTTATTTATCATAAAGGTTTTAAAGTGCTCCTATTTTGGATCTCTCAAAAAAAAAAAAGGAAAGAAAGAAAAATATCAGACTAACAAATTGTTACTTGCTACTGTACCCTCCATTTTTTAGAGCTGGACCATCATTTTTTCAAGACAAGCCATCAACACAATTTTTAGTCCAAGATTTCATAGAAATAAAGTTCTCTATGTGAGTGCTAGTGCAGGATTTTTCAAGACCTATCCTCACTGTATAAAATCTAGAGCATGTAGAAAAGAGAGACTCTAAACTCAAGACATAAACCCCTACTTCTACAGTGTTAAAAAGTTGAAAGATCCTCTTTGATTAATCTATCCTTCATGTCTATTAATTTCCAGCAGGTCTTTTCCTCTTGTTTTTCTTCATCTCCCTTCTGTGTGTGCTGCCTCAATTATAGTTGTAACACTCTAAAACAAGTTCCTTACTTTCTTACTGTGAGGTCAATAACTTTACTTCCTTAAAGATTTTTTTTTTTTTTAAATGAGTGAGTGGGAAATAGCACAGGCATCAAAGAGTGACATCTTTTTTGAGAATCATACATATCCTCTGGCTTTTTGATGGTTCCTCCTCAATTTTTCTCTCTTCCCCACCTCTACAGAGAAACCAGAAGAATCAATCGTTTTCTTAGGCAACGTGGTTCTTACCACACATAGGCACCTTGAGGTATTGATGTTTTTCTATAAGCTTCTCAGAGAAACTTTTTCTGAATTAACACTCATGTTAGTGTTTGTGAATGAAGTTTTTCTTTTTTTTACCTTTGATGTAACTTAATCAAGTTTTCTCTGTTGAGACACCCTATCTCAACCCCGTGACTTTTATACACTATGAGCCACTCAGGTGCCACATGGCATGTCCAAAATAGAATGATCCATTCCTCTTCATGATGAAATCTTGGCACTTCTTGCTTAGTCTGTGCCTTTCTTCACACATTTGGATTCTCTGTAATGCTAACTTGCTTTTATACTTTTATTTTGTTTCCAGCCATTGACTTTTCCCTCAGTGTATGGTTTGTCTCCTAGTATTCCTCTGAGACAGCTTTTTTCATTGCATTTGATTTGAAGTAAACTGGAAGTTGTGTACCTTTAGTGCTTATATTAGTGAGAATTGTATTTTAACTTTTCTTAAAATTGAACATTTTTATGTTATAGATTTTATATCAAAACTTTTTTCTTTGCACCTTTAAAATTACAACTTGTAATAGTTATTATATTGTTAGCCTTGGAGCAGCTTTTATGCTGCTTCAACAGACAGAAAAACAGTAATGGATTGTTTTAGCATATATGACTTCAAAGCCTTATCTAGTTGATTTAATCTTTTTTGTCCTCTCGTATTATTTTAAATTGTACTGTATATTCATGCTAAAACGTACTGTATATTTTTAATTTGTAGGGCAAATTAATTGCTAATGTGAGGGAAAGCAGTACAGGCTCTGGAGCCATAAGCATTCCTAGTTCTACCAGTAATTAGGAGATTGTGAAGGAGAAACAAGATTGAAGTGAACTTGGATGTGCAGGAAATGTTTAGGTCCTAGGGAAATTAGAACAATCACAATAAAAGCAGTTATTGACACTTCTGTTAGATGTTTTCATTACACTTGAATATGGACATTTAAAGGCAAAATAGAGGAAAGAAAAAAACTTTAAAAGATTCAGTCGATAGAGGATAAGAGGAAAACTAAGAACATGTGGTAGTGAAATGAAAATGCTTTTAAAAAAAGATAAGAAAGAATAAAAAGTGTCCTTTTGGCTTAGCAACAAAGAAATCTTCAGTATAATAAGGTAGGAGTGTGGTAAAATGGAGAGGCGGAAGCCACAAATGAGAAAAGAGAAACACTTTTTCCTGAGCATTTGTTCATTGAACAAATATTAGCTCCTACAATGTACCAGGTGTAGCAGAGGCTCTATGCAAATAATAATAAACAATTTGTTATCGGGACAACAGAGGGGTCAGGCTGCCTGTGTGTATCTAA
>NW_011888814.1:5513112-5532874 GCF_000151845.1 Pteropus vampyrus | reverse complement strand
GTCTCAATTATTTCAAATAATGATGATGAATTAAAAAAAATGCAACCTCCTAATCAATTTCTTGTTATTTATTTATCATAAAGGTTTTAAAGTGCTCCTATTTTGGATCTCTCAAAAAAAAAAAAGGAAAGAAAGAAAAATATCAGACTAACAAATTGTTACTTGCTACTGTACCCTCCATTTTTTAGAGCTGGACCATCATTTTTTCAAGACAAGCCATCAACACAATTTTTAGTCCAAGATTTCATAGAAATAAAGTTCTCTATGTGAGTGCTAGTGCAGGATTTTTCAAGACCTATCCTCACTGTATAAAATCTAGAGCATGTAGAAAAGAGAGACTCTAAACTCAAGACATAAACCCCTACTTCTACAGTGTTAAAAAGTTGAAAGATCCTCTTTGATTAATCTATCCTTCATGTCTATTAATTTCCAGCAGGTCTTTTCCTCTTGTTTTTCTTCATCTCCCTTCTGTGTGTGCTGCCTCAATTATAGTTGTAACACTCTAAAACAAGTTCCTTACTTTCTTACTGTGAGGTCAATAACTTTACTTCCTTAAAGATTTTTTTTTTTTTTAAATGAGTGAGTGGGAAATAGCACAGGCATCAAAGAGTGACATCTTTTTTGAGAATCATACATATCCTCTGGCTTTTTGATGGTTCCTCCTCAATTTTTCTCTCTTCCCCACCTCTACAGAGAAACCAGAAGAATCAATCGTTTTCTTAGGCAACGTGGTTCTTACCACACATAGGCACCTTGAGGTATTGATGTTTTTCTATAAGCTTCTCAGAGAAACTTTTTCTGAATTAACACTCATGTTAGTGTTTGTGAATGAAGTTTTTCTTTTTTTTACCTTTGATGTAACTTAATCAAGTTTTCTCTGTTGAGACACCCTATCTCAACCCCGTGACTTTTATACACTATGAGCCACTCAGGTGCCACATGGCATGTCCAAAATAGAATGATCCATTCCTCTTCATGATGAAATCTTGGCACTTCTTGCTTAGTCTGTGCCTTTCTTCACACATTTGGATTCTCTGTAATGCTAACTTGCTTTTATACTTTTATTTTGTTTCCAGCCATTGACTTTTCCCTCAGTGTATGGTTTGTCTCCTAGTATTCCTCTGAGACAGCTTTTTTCATTGCATTTGATTTGAAGTAAACTGGAAGTTGTGTACCTTTAGTGCTTATATTAGTGAGAATTGTATTTTAACTTTTCTTAAAATTGAACATTTTTATGTTATAGATTTTATATCAAAACTTTTTTCTTTGCACCTTTAAAATTACAACTTGTAATAGTTATTATATTGTTAGCCTTGGAGCAGCTTTTATGCTGCTTCAACAGACAGAAAAACAGTAATGGATTGTTTTAGCATATATGACTTCAAAGCCTTATCTAGTTGATTTAATCTTTTTTGTCCTCTCGTATTATTTTAAATTGTACTGTATATTCATGCTAAAACGTACTGTATATTTTTAATTTGTAGGGCAAATTAATTGCTAATGTGAGGGAAAGCAGTACAGGCTCTGGAGCCATAAGCATTCCTAGTTCTACCAGTAATTAGGAGATTGTGAAGGAGAAACAAGATTGAAGTGAACTTGGATGTGCAGGAAATGTTTAGGTCCTAGGGAAATTAGAACAATCACAATAAAAGCAGTTATTGACACTTCTGTTAGATGTTTTCATTACACTTGAATATGGACATTTAAAGGCAAAATAGAGGAAAGAAAAAAACTTTAAAAGATTCAGTCGATAGAGGATAAGAGGAAAACTAAGAACATGTGGTAGTGAAATGAAAATGCTTTTAAAAAAAGATAAGAAAGAATAAAAAGTGTCCTTTTGGCTTAGCAACAAAGAAATCTTCAGTATAATAAGGTAGGAGTGTGGTAAAATGGAGAGGCGGAAGCCACAAATGAGAAAAGAGAAACACTTTTTCCTGAGCATTTGTTCATTGAACAAATATTAGCTCCTACAATGTACCAGGTGTAGCAGAGGCTCTATGCAAATAATAATAAACAATTTGTTATCGGGACAACAGAGGGGTCAGGCTGCCTGTGTGTATCTAAACCAAAAAAGAGATATGTGCAGGTTTTGCAGCAAAGAAAGTAAGGTTTGTCAGGGAGTTGCAAGTCCTGGAGACACAGGCAAGCAATTGCTCAAAGGCTTGGCTCGCCAAATGTCTTGGGGATACAGATTATATAGGGAAAAATCAGTAGTCATGGAAACTAAGGGAGTTGGGGTCATGGGGCTACTGATTGTATGATTGGAGGGGAATAAGGTAGTTGATCATTATGTCTGGTTATGGAATCAGCCATAGCACCATCCCTTCTGGTCCCTTGGCCTGGTCCGCAGAGTGGTGGGGTTTATAGTTCTGCCTCAATGGACCTGGGGCGGAAACACATCTAAAACCAAGATGTTATCCTTAGTCTAAAGACCAACCAAAATCTAGTGTCCTCATGATTATAGACATGAGGCTTGGGGCCCTAAAGCTTAATGATTAAAGGAGCAGGTATACAGAGGATAAAGGTGGGGAAAAAAGCAAGTGAGTCACAATGCCATTATCTTGGCAAAACCAGCTTGACTCAGAGAAAAAAAACTATATTAAAGAAATGAAGTTCCTGCCCTTAATAAGCTTAGGCAGTGGGAGAATGTGTTTATATGCTGATGGCAAAGATAGGAAGGGACAGTTGAAAATATGTTGAGAAGATTTAACTGATGATGGAGGTGAAATCAAATGGGCCAGATCCAAGGTGGAGGACTTCACTTGGGAAGGAGTGATGCAGTACAGGGCAAATTTCCTCCAGTAACAGGGAGACCAAGCCCTATACTGAGAGAAGAGGGTCCTTTGGCGGAGAGTGAAGAAAAAATTCAACACACATGCCAAACTTAGTGTCAAAAGGAAAGTTTATTGGAGAGGGAGTAACACTCCACAGACAGAGCATAGTCTCCTCTCAGAGAGCGAGAGGGAACAGGGGCGGCTTGGAAAGATAGTGAATAGGGGCTGGTGTGTTCAGGGAATGCAGTTTACATATCATTCTTTAGTTTCTGTGTATTATTGTTTAAAAGACTTTGTTAACCAATTTCCTTTGATATGGACAACAGTGAGGAAGGCGAAGAGTAAGTAGCATGGAAAGGTAAGAATATATAGAATGAAAGGCCTGTTGGCAGTTCCTAGCCTTTAATCCATAGGTTCCCTAAGATTTTAGCCATAGAGAATGACTCTTGCTTCCTGTTTCCTCTTCTCAGGTGTAGACTGGGTTGTTAGTAATCCAGCAGAAATCCTCCTTTGTTCTGAAGGTATCCTCCTGGCCTGGCTGCAGGACTGATCAGCACATTGTAGTCTCTGAATGTGGCTTGACTAACATTTTTAATTTTCTTCCCTCCTCCCTACATTAGGAGGAACAGTTACTTTTGAGCTGAGCGAGGCCAGTGTAGGAAAGAGAGTACCTAAACCTTACTTAGCATAGTTTTCCTCAAAAAACTCGCCACCAGCTGGTTTATACATGGTATGTGAATACAAAGGTTGGAGGGAAGATGGGCTAACACTGAATGCTTCCTGCTGAAAAAGTTCAGAGTAAAAGTAGTCAGCTCTTTTTTCCTGCAAATATGTATCTACAAAAGATATTTTAGTTCAAATTAGACTTGGAAATATTTATGTAATTCTTTATTATTTTGCACTTAGGTGATATCACTTAAACGAAATGATCCGAGGCATGAATCAGAAATTAACAGAGGCTTCAAATTTAGCAATATCTTGTCAAAATTTATGACAGAGACCTTAACTAAGACAGGAATGGAGCGGGCCTGTAGGAAGACTTCTTACATCGCACGTTATTTGTGAAAGCCCTACAGGAAGAACTCTACGGTTATAATAGAACTGTAAGGTTGTATCCCCCGCCCCTCAACTTCATCTTCTCGTTTACAAAAGAGCTTCCTATTGTTTGGCTCTCTTTCTGCAAGTGGCTAGTCTTGGCTGCAGGTAATGGATTGCACTCCTCCCCTCAACCATGCTTACGCCGCCCCTTCTCCCCCTCCCCCCCGCCCTCCCCCAATAAATTCTCTGTGTTGAAGAATACCTGGCCCACTGTGGTGGACAATGTCTTATTATTACCCGTCGTTGGATCTATTTCTTTGTAGAAAGTACATTTGGGTGATTGCTGGGGGCGGGGGGTGCAGGGTGGATGGCAGGATAACTGGAGGTTAAAAGTGCCCGGCCCACAGAAGCTTCTACTTTACCAAACGGAATCTCAAACTCCGACCTGGTTTTGGAATAGTTTTTAATTGGTTACAGGATTTAGAAGGCAGCCCCCGCCTCCGTCACGGCTGCCTCTGGCCTTGACAGCCGGAAATTGGTCGGGGGCGGAGCTAAGGGGAGAGGCGGCATCCATGGGCTGAGACTGTACGGATGTCCCACGATTCCCCTGGCGCCGCGCCCTTACATATTTCGTATTCCGTGGAAACTTCCACGGCCTCTTAGACGTAGGTAACCATCATGCCGTTTGCCCTCAGCGGGCGCGAAAGCGAACGGCAGTTTAGCCCAAGTGCTAGTGTACGCATGCGTGGGAACTGCGCCGCCGGCGTACGTGTGACGTCATAGGCGCGCCCGCCTAAACTTAGTTTTGGTCTGGAGCGCGGTGAGTGAATGGGTAATTTTGCAGTTAGTTGCGTGGGTACAAGATGGATTGGGCCTAAACTGGTATTATGAAGGGGTCGATTTAATTTAGAACAATATTTGCTGTAGTTATTGCAGAGAAACTTTATACGTGTCTTTATCGTAAGCCTGTTGTGTTCAGCCTCTTGCCTGACATTTTGAGAGCTGTCTGCTTTAGTCCAAGTCCCAGTCCTCACGGAGCTCTACTGACTTGGGGAAGGTTGGTGCGTACACATCAAAATTAAATACTGATACTAGTGCATGTTCTAGTTAAGAGATTTGAGACATAAAATTGAACTTACAATGCAAAGGTTGACATCAGTTAAATAGTTGTTTCTTTTGATTGTATTGGGTCTGGAGGGAGGAGGCAACTGATAATTTTGGAATAATTTGCCTTTGGCGTACAGTTTGCGTACTATTATTAAAAATTGTTAAAAGGATTAAAAACGAAACCAAAAGTTTTGAATCTCACACCCTCCCCTAGTAGCTTATACCTTTTAAAGCACAGTGGTAAGGCAATTGTTAGCACAGTTTTCACAGATCCTAAAACTGGCTTTTAGAGGTACTTCCTGAAATACAAAACTAAATAGAAAAGAGTTAAGTTTTAGTGCCTTAGGGGAAAGCATATTTGATTCTTGTAAAAAAAAAAAAATTATAGAGTAATCTACTCCCCTAACCCCCTAACAACAACTAACTTAAAGGAAAAACAAAACTAAGTCAAAGAAGCTTAAAGCAAATTATTGACTGCGTTTTGGATAAAACATTGGTCTTTGTGTTTTCAGCAGCAAGATAATCAACTTTCTTTTTTTGGACAGCGCTGAGCAGCAGATCTGATATGCCACTTGAATTAATAAAAGAAATCAATGGTGTACCTGAGTTTGAGCCACTAAGTAAATCACACAAAGTAGATTTCAGATCCCTACAGCCAGGCTGTGATTATAGCAAGAAATGAGAAGATTTAACTGATGATGGAGGTGAAATCAAATGGGCCAGATCCAAGGTGGAGGACTTCACTTGGGAAGGAGTGATGCAGTACAGGGCAAATTTCCTCCAGTAACAGGGAGACCAAGCCCTATACTGAGAGAAGAGGGTCCTTTGGCAGAGAGTGAAGAAAAAATTCAACACACATGCCAAACTTAGTGTCAAAAGGAAAGTTTATTGGAGAGGGAGTAACACTCCACAGACAGAGCATAGTCTCCTCTCAGAGAGCGAGAGGGAACAGGGGCGGCTTGGAAAGATAGTGAATAGGGGCTGGTGTGTTCAGGGAATGCAGTTTATATATCATTCTTTAGTTTCTGTGTATTATTGTTTAAAAGACTTTGTTAACCAATTTCATTTGATATGGACAACAGTGAGGAAGGGGAAGAGTAAGTAGCATGGAAAGGTAAGAATATATAGAATGAAAGGCCTGTTGGCAGTTCCTAGCCTTTAATCCATAGGTTCCCTAAGATTTTAGCCATAGAGAATGACTCTTGCTTCCTGTTTCCTCTTCTCAGGTGTAGACTGGGTTGTTAGTAATCCAGCAGAAATCCTCCTTTGTTCTGAAGGTATCCTCCTGGCCTGGCTGCAGGACTGATCAGCACATTGTAGTCTCTGAATGTGGCTTGACTAACATTTTTAATTTTCTTCCCTCCTCCCTACATTAGGAGGAACAGTTACTTTTGAGCTGAGCGAGGCCAGTGTAGGAAAGAGAGTACCTAAACCTTACTTAGCATAGTTTTCCTCAAAAAACTCGCCACCAGCTGGTTTATACATGGTATGTGAATACAAAGGTTGGAGGGAAGATGGGCTAACACTGAATGCTTCCTGCTGAAAAAGTTCAGAGTAAAAGTAGTCAGCTCTTTTTTCCTGCAAATATGTATCTACAAAAGATATTTTAGTTCAAATTAGACTTGGAAATATTTATGTAATTCTTTATTATTTTGCACTTAGGTGATATCACTTAAACGAAATGATCCGAGGCATGAATCAGAAATTAACAGAGGCTTCAAATTTAGCAATATCTTGTCAAAATTTATGACAGAGACCTTAACTAAGACAGGAATGGAGCGGGCCTGTAGGAAGACTTCTTACATCGCACGTTATTTGTGAAAGCCCTACAGGAAGAACTCTACGGTTATAATAGAACTGTAAGGTTGTATCCCCCGCCCCTCAACTTCATCTTCTCGTTTACAAAAGAGCTTCCTATTGTTTGGCTCTCTTTCTGCAAGTGGCTAGTCTTGGCTGCAGGTAATGGATTGCACTCCTCCCCTCAACCATGCTTACGCCGCCCCTTCTCCCCCTCCCCCCCGCCCTCCCCCAATAAATTCTCTGTGTTGAAGAATACCTGGCCCACTGTGGTGGACAATGTCTTATTATTACCCGTCGTTGGATCTATTTCTTTGTAGAAAGTACATTTGGGTGATTGCTGGGGGCGGGGGGTGCAGGGTGGATGGCAGGATAACTGGAGGTTAAAAGTGCCCGGCCCACAGAAGCTTCTACTTTACCAAACGGAATCTCAAACTCCGACCTGGTTTTGGAATAGTTTTTAATTGGTTACAGGATTTAGAAGGCAGCCCCCGCCTCCGTCACGGCTGCCTCTGGCCTTGACAGCCGGAAATTGGTCGGGGGCGGAGCTAAGGGGAGAGGCGGCATCCATGGGCTGAGACTGTACGGATGTCCCACGATTCCCCTGGCGCCGCGCCCTTACATATTTCGTATTCCGTGGAAACTTCCACGGCCTCTTAGACGTAGGTAACCATCATGCCGTTTGCCCTCAGCGGGCGCGAAAGCGAACGGCAGTTTAGCCCAAGTGCTAGTGTACGCATGCGTGGGAACTGCGCCGCCGGCGTACGTGTGACGTCATAGGCGCGCCCGCCTAAACTTAGTTTTGGTCTGGAGCGCGGTGAGTGAATGGGTAATTTTGCAGTTAGTTGCGGGGGTACAAGATGGATTGGGCCTAAACTGGTATTATGAAGGGGTCGATTTAATTTAGAACAATATTTGCTGTAGTTATTGCAGAGAAACTTTATACGTGTCTTTATCGTAAGCCTGTTGTGTTCAGCCTCTTGCCTGACATTTTGAGAGCTGTCTGCTTTAGTCCAAGTCCCAGTCCTCACGGAGCTCTACTGACTTGGGGAAGGTTGGTGCGTACACATCAAAATTAAATACTGATACTAGTGCATGTTCTAGTTAAGAGATTTGAGACATAAAATTGAACTTACAATGCAAAGGTTGACATCAGTTAAATAGTTGTTTCTTTTGATTGTATTGGGACTGGAGGGAGGAGGCAACTGATAATTTTGGAATAATTTGCCTTTGGCGTACAGTTTGCGTACTATTATTAAAAATTGTTAAAAGGATTAAAAACGAAACCAAAAGTTTTGAATCTCACACCCTCCCCTAGTAGCTTATACCTTTTAAAGCACAGTGGTAAGGCAATTGTTAGCACAATTTTCACAGATCCTAAAACTGGCTTTTAGAGGTACTTCCTGAAATACAAAACTAAATAGAAAAGAGTTAAGTTTCAGTGCCTTAGGGGAAAGCATATTTGATCCTTGTAAAAAAAAAAAAATTATAGAGTAATCCACTCCCCTAACCCCCTAACAACAACTAACTTAAAGGAAAAACAAAACTAAGTCAAAGAAGCTTAAAGCAAATTATTGACTGCGTTTTGGATAAAACATTGGTCTTTGTGTTTTCAGCAGCAAGATAATCAACTTTCTTTTTTTGGACAGCGCTGAGCAGCGGATCTGATATGCCACTTGAATTAATAAAAGAAATCAATGGTGTACCTGAGTTTGAGCCACTAAGTAAATCACACAAAGTAGATTTCAGATCCCTACAGCCAGGCTGTGATTATAGCAAGAAATATATCCAGGTAAGACTTTTTTTAACTCAGAATAATTACCTTGTTTTTAGCAGTTAGAGTGTCATGTGCCTAGATGTGGTTTTTCTTTGAATTTCTCCTGCTTGTTGGTAACTGAGCTTCTTGGATCTGTTGGGGAGGTGGATAACTAATGCCAGGTTTCTGGGTCCTATTTTTATAGAAACGATTACTATACTCAGTAGGAAGTTATAGAAATGAGCACTATACCCAGTAGGAAGTTCAGCAAACAAAGCTTTATTGAGAGGTAGTGCCCCAGGGAACCAGCAAGAAGAAAGGAGCTGGCTGGTTCCCCAATAGGATTATGTGAGAGGCTGTAGGCTATTGGAAGCAGAAGGGGCTAAGTTGGGGAAGCTGGTGGACTGTTCTGCTATCCTTACTGCTGTGGTCAGCAAATGACTGCTTAATCTTGTCTCACAACAGAGTTTTATTTCAGGTTCTGTAAAGACAAATTTACACAGGCATTTTCTTAAAAACAATTCATGAGACTAGGACATGTTGGGTTATTTTTATAAGGTCGGCTGATTGCATTGTATTCTCCCTTTTTAGTTATGTATATTTAAAATGTGGGCAACAGGCAGTTAATAGGTGTGTCTCGGGTTTTCCCTATGCATTCCTGACCTAATAGGATGGAGTCTGGTTTTAAGGGTCCTTCTTATTATCCCTATGCTAGCTTACGTATATGCAACTTCATGCGTCGCATGTCTCATTAGCATCTTAAATAGTGTAGAAAAGTTAACTTTAGGACAGCTCTTTTAGCTAATGTGCATGTGCAACTTTAGAAAATTTCCCTTGGCCCATTGATCTCTCCTGCGATTATGGTTTGTTAGTTTATTGTTTCTTATTAGCCAGGGGATGTTGTTCAGGTCGTTTTCCTCAGCCGCAGATTCCAGCTATGTGATCCATAAGTTCATGTTTTTTATCAAATTAGGGAAATTATTGGGTAATGCTTCTTGGAATTTTTTTTCCCTCCCTATAGATTTCTGAGGATACTGTTCCTTTTTCTTAAGTATTGTTTTCTTTTTTTGGTGGAGAGGAATTTTAAGAATGAGTAATTTTTATTGATCTAGCTTCAGGTTCACTGAACCTTTTTTCTATTGTATTCAATATTCTGTTATGCATATTTAGTGAATTTTACATTTTTGTTGTACATTTAAGTTGGTCTAAGGAGAAAATGACGAGAGGGAGGTGAAAGGCTTATTAATAAAATGGGTGTTAAAAGGTAGTAAGAGAAAGAAAATGCTGCATTTTGGTTTTACCCTTCTAATCATCTCCATATACACATTTGTTTATCTTTTACTCTTCTATTTATTTTCGAATTTCCTGGTATTTTATTTCAGATGAAATAGTTTTACTTTTAGTTTTTTTCTATTTTCTCCTTCCAGCTGCAGTGATTTTTCACCAAAGCTTTAAAATTCATTGCTTTGTTGCCCTTCTCCCAGCAGTTTAAGGACTTGTTTCTGAAAGAAAGATAAGAAAGAAAGATCCAGGCAGGGGTTCCTGTCTTTCCTGCTGTCAGCCACTGGGGTGAGGTGAAATCTAGCTTCGCCCCAGTGTCATCAGGGAGGAGAAGGTGAATAGTGGATGGTGATGTTGCGTGTCATTGACAGAACTATTTACCTTTACTTTTGAATGAATCATTATGCACTACTGATAGTCATATTTTAATTTTTTTCTGATTCTTGTCTTTTAAGTAAAATTGATATATGCACAAAACTGTTATTTTTTTTTGTTGGCTATATCAAAGTCTGGAATATTAGTGTGGGAGATCTATTTTTAAACTTTATTGAATAAGTTACATATCTATGTGGAAGTTTTCAAAGAGCCCTATAATATATTTGTTCAAAGAATCATTAAATTTTAGAACCAGAAGACCTTATAGAAACTATCCGGATTAAATACTTTATTTTACATGAAATTCTGATTAAATAACTTTTTTAGGCTGACAGAATTGGTTAGTTACAGAAGCAGAACAAAGACTAAACTGTATTTTTGCCTTAGTCCATCAAGTCCATACTGTCCTTATTTATGAGATTATCATTTTGTACTTTTGAATTTTTTCTTAATAAGTTAATTTCTTTTTAGTAGCAAACTCAATTTTTTTCTTTAGTGGAGAGTAGTATTACAGGTTAAAAAGAAGCTGAAGTTGAGCTCTTTCATCTTTTTATGTAAAATGAGGAATTGATAATATTTAAGTTGAGCTCGGTCATCTTTTTATGTAAAATGAGGAATTGACAATATTTAATAAGATTGTTTAAAAAATTATAAACCTAAAGTATTTTCAGGCCCTCTGATTTTTCTCTAAAAAAAATCATTTTTATGTCTTAAAAATAATGACTTTGATTTCTCGAAAAACAAGAGTCAATTGCTTTAAAAAAATTATTCCAATTGTTACTTATGGTGTTATAATAAGCCCTTTGTGGCTTTTCCTTGTAATTCTTTTTCTCTCATTTCAGGGAAAACTTTCATGTATCTCTTCTTTAACTTATGGTGGAAACAGAACACCTATTTTGAAGATTGGACTACAAGGTATATAATATAATAAGACCATTTTTATGTAAATGTTTGCCTATAATCCACAAATGGGTAACTTTGCATATTATATACACACATATACATAAATATACACAGAAGCACAATTTTACTTATAAGATGATGTAATTGACTCTTCACATTTGGCCCTGCTACAGTAATTATAAGAAGTGACTTCCAGAAAATGAAGATTATGGAGATTCTTTCCCAAGCCAAGAAGATCTGAACGAAGTTACTTATAGAGTATTCATTTTTTATTCCCAAGTAATTTTCATTTTCAAAATCACAAATAGATTGGTCTTTTAACTACACACACTGCTTTTTTACTCTTCAATATATGGGTAGTAGAGGAGAAGACCATACTTGTCTAGATTAAAACTTACTGCACCGATGACTATAGATTACTAGAATTTCAATGAAATATTTTGGGGGTGATATGTTATATAGTATAAAATTGAATAATTAGTACCTCATAAAAATATTTTTATTGTAAATATGGGAAAATAAATAGAAAGTGGTTATTATGTGATGTTAATTTGGTATCTGCAGAAATTTATAAAATGTATTCTAGTTGAATCGTTATAATTTTGGTTTAATGCCTAGTAGCATTCTGTACATTGTTTTTGCAATTAAGGTATTATAGTAAACTAAAAGTAAATTGTATACATTTAATTGTTCTTCTTCATAATTACATTTTGAAGTAACTATTGTTTTTAGAATGTAGTTGTCATCGATTTTCTTGTGTGTATAAAACTGCCATATCAAATAAGTTTTCTTGTATGTGTGTGTTTTTCTCTGTAGAACAAGAAAATTCAAATTCTGAGATCAACACCATCAATGTGTTATTTTTTGGAAAATTAGCAAAGGACTGTGCAAAAGTTTTCTATGAAGGGGTAAAATATTTTCATATTTATTTTAGCAGTAGATTTAGAATTATTGATGATGCTATATTCATCCTATAGACCCTTTTTTAGAGATTTATTATATATTTGCAGGCACATAAAAAGTGGTACTTAAAAAATTGGAACATTTATAAGTCAGTGAAACATTGATGTAAAAAGGGACAATTTTTCCTCTCACTTCATTATATTTTAGTATTTAATAGAATGTCTAAAAGATATGCACATTTCCCCTCAATTAAAAAAATCCTTACTAAGAAATAATATGCTAAATCTGACTATTTTACATTTTACATCTCTTTGTATGTTTGTAATATTTTCTTATAGTTGTTTTAAAACTACATGCCTGCTAAATTCTCAACAAAATGTTGTCAAGCCAAACCAGCAGCATGTTAAACAGAGTAGACACAATGACTAAGTGGAATTTATCCCAGGAGTGCAGTTTGATTCTAGATAAGAAAATCATTCATTGTAATTCATCACATTATTAGAGCAAAGGGAAAAAAAGAACTAATCTTTTAATTGATGCAATAAAGGCATTTGATAAAATTCTATACCCATTCTATACCTATTAATAATCAAAACACTCAGAAGACTCAGAATAGGAGGGAACTTCCTCAACATGATAAAGGGCAATTATGAAAAATTAACAACTAACATCGTACTCAGTGGTGAAAGACTGAAAGCTTTTCCTCTAAGATTAAGAACAACACAAGGATGCTCACTTTCACCACTGCTATTCAACATTGTACTGGAAGTTCTAACTAGAGTAATTAAAAAAGAAATAAAAGACATCTAAATTGTATTGGAAGAAGTAAATCCCTATATTTGAAAATCCCAAAGAATCCAAGAGAAAGCTACTGAAACTAATAAGCAGTGTTGCAGGTTATAAGATCAACACACAAAAATCAGTAGTATTTCTATATACCTACAGTGAACAATCTGGAAAAGAAATTATGAAAATTTCATATATGATAGCCTCTAAAAGAATAATACACCTAGGAATAAATTTAATCAATGTAGTAGAAGACTTGTATACTGAAAGTTAAAAAACATTGCTTAAAGAAAATAAGACCTAAATGAATGGAAAGATCTGCACTTTCCTGGGTAGAAAGACTTAATATTAAGCTATCAGTACTATCCAAAATGATCTATAGATTCAGTGCCATTTCCTATAAAAATTCCAGCAATCCTTTTTGCAGAAGTGGAAAAGTTAATTCTCAAATCCATAAGGAGTTTCAGGGAATCCTAGATACCAAAACAGTATAGAAAAAGAATAACAAAGTCAGAGGACACACCTTCGTGATTTTAAAACTTGCTACAAAGATACTGTAATCAACAGTGTAGAAATGGCATAGGGATAAACGTATACCAATGGAATAGAATTAAGGGTCAAGAAATAAACCCATGTATCTTTTGACAAAGATGCCAAGTCCACTCAATGTAAGTTTGTACAGCCACTGTGGAAAACAGTTTGATGGTTCTTCAAAAAGCTAAACAATTATGATGTGACCCAGCAACCCACAACTAGGCGTATACACAGAACTGAAAACAGGAACTCAGATATCTGTACACTAATGTTCATTGTAGCATCATTCACAATACCCCAAAGTATAAACAACCCAAGTGTTTATCAGTGAATGAATGGATAATGTAGTATATACATACAATGGAATCTTATTCCGCCGTCAAAAGGAATGAAGTTCTGATACCTACTACATCATGGATGAACCTTGAAAACATGCTAAGTGAAATAAGCCAGACACAAAAGGACAACTTTTATGATTCCACTTATATGAATATGTAGAATAGGCAAATTCACAGAGACAGATTAGAGGTTACCAAGAGTAGGAGAGAAGGAGTAGGAAATTATTGCTTAATGGTTAAAGAGTTCTATTTGGGGTGATGAAAAGTTTTGAAAACAGGTCGTTATGATGGTTGCAAAACATTGTGGTTATAATTAATGCCACTGAATTGTACACTTAGAAATGGTTGAAATGGCAAGTTTTACTATTTTGCCTCAATAAAAATAAATACGTGCCCACTATGCAATATTTAGGCAATACAGATATTTAATAGAAAATGAGAGCCCCTTCTGATCTAAATCCTCTAGAGTAGCAATGTTCTATAGAACTGTTTGCATGATCCAAATGTTCTATATCTGCACTGGTTGGTGTATAATGTTACATATTTTTTCTGCATGTGTATTAAAATTATTTAAAATTAAGTTTCTTAATTTAAGAATCATGCGACATCTTTGATGTTAATTGCAGATCCCCCAGTATTTGGAAAACCAGATTTGGCAGTTAACTAAAATTGAAGCATGTAGCTATTAAATACACTGTTGTGCCCACAAGGAGTCTCCAGATGAGTTGTTTATAGAGTTAGCACTTCTAAAATAATGTTGCAGGAATATTAGATATGTGGTTTTAATCTTTTTTGCTTTACAGTTACTACTAATAAGTAAATGACATGGAAAAAAACTGGTTTCTGCAAAACCACAGTCAAACAAGATTGTGCTTTTTTTTTCTTTTTTTAACTTACGTTCATTTAAGTTCAGTAAACATTTATTAAGGGCTGACTTTTTGCTATTGTGTTAGGCTCTGGTGAAACCAAAATGAATAGGACAGTGCTTGACTTTAAGGAGCCCACTATATCTAGTCTAATGGAAATCATTTAATGATGATAACTGTCATAGAGTTGTAATAGCAGCCCAATCAACAGAATCTGCCTGGAGGATTTGGAAAAAAAACTTCAAATAATAGGCAACTTTGTTTTTTAGTGGAACATTTTATTTATTGTTAAACTTCTTATTATGGAAAATTTCAAACATAGGTATAAGTGGTGAGAATTATATAATGAATGTTCATATACTCATCATCTGACTTCAACAGTTATCACCATACAGGCTATTTCATTTAATCTGTTTCATCATCTATTCATTTTACTGCCACAGGTTATTTTAAGACAAATATCAGGAATTATACAATTTAAACCATAAAAATTTTAGTATATACAAGAGAAGGACTCCAAAATCATACATGTATGTATATATATAGAAATGAGTGTGTACCACAACTGCATTATTATACTACTGAAATATTAACATCAACTTTTTAAAATCATGACATTTCATCAATGTATTCATATATATATACACACACACATCTATGTATATGTCTTCCTATCTATTTGTATATGCACATAAGTACGTACTTTTATTATTATACCTAAAATCATTTAACAGTAATTTATATAATCAAATATCAAGTCTGTTTCAGTTTCCCTGATTATCTCATAAATTGTTTTTCTTTTTTTTTCTATCAAAAGATTGAAGTAGGGAAATTAGTGTGGCATCCTTACAGTAATTCGAAAGCTATCCTTAATGTGTAAAGACCAAAGCTAAAGCATTGGTGGAATTGTCATAGAATTCATTAGTTGTGTGTGCATCTGTGTGTATTTGTCGGGGAGAGGTTGGAGGAAAGTAGTTTTCAATCTTTGAGACACTTATTATGTAAACCTATGAGAACATTTGATCCTTAAGTTCTGAAGTTGAATTTTTAAAAATCCTGAATATTAATTTCTCCCACTTTTCTCTACATTAAGCAAATATTTGAATAAAAATTGCTGTCTTTGGTTGTTACCTGTTCCGTATAAATTTTGTTAATCAAGTATAGCATACATGTCTAATATTTATTTGATACTATGCCTAGGAAATTAAACTGTCACTTTTGGGAGGAAATCTTTTATCGGTATATTCTGAAATATATTCTTATCCCTTAAGATTATTTTTAAAGCATTTAAATTCTATACTTTAAATCATTTAGGGAAATATTGTGGCAGATTGCTGACATGGCAAAAAAATACAAGTTGTAGTGAAATGATTGTTTCCAGATGTGAGCTTTAATCACAAAATTCTTTTTTTTTTTTGTTGCTGGTGTGGTCAAATGAGCACATAAATATGTGGATTGTGTGGAAATTTATGGTAATTGTCGGGACCTGGTTTTCTCACATCAGAATATTTGTAGTTCTTTTAAAAAGGCTAGCTTGAACATCATCGTGTAATCCCTTTTAAATTTTTTTCCTCTTCATTTATTAGCTGTTAGGATTCCAGAGGTCAGTATAGCATCTACTAATTGATGAATGGTTGTATTATTTGTCCAGTTAGGTGAGAATTACCTAAATAAAGTAATAGTGCTGGGTATGAGGAATGCGTGCAGGACTGATGTTCAACCATTACAAACAAGTATATGGCTGTACTGGTTAAAATATTCAAATAATTCTGTAAAGAACGCAAATAGCTGCTGTTTGGAGCTTTCCAAGACCTTGCCATTCCAGCCAGGGAGCCCTGGTGTGAAGAAGCACTGCACTTCCCCTGATGCCTTTGCTGCATGCCCTATCCCCCATTCCCAAACCTCTCACGATGGTTGGAGAAGACCTTGCCTCTGACTGGTAGTCCTAGCATTCTGGTGGGTAAATACCTGTGCCTTTCTGGTCCTCTGAAACTTTGGCCATCTGTTGGCTTTGTAGGTACTGGAACCTCTGCTGTTTACCCTACTAGTCTTTTATATTTTAAATGTTACTCCCGAGTACATATATATTGTCTAGAAATGTAGAGAATTAGTGTGCATTCAGTCATTTATGCATTTATTCAACAGTTTATTCAACACCTATTATGAGCTAGACACTGGTGATCCAAATAGACTAAGTTCCTGTCCTTGTATAGCTTATACTCTAGTGGAGAAAGATAATGAATAGATACTATTGAATATTTCAAGTACCAAACAATTCTGTGAAGAAAATAAAGCAGTGAAAGAGTAGTGAGGACGAGAAGGGAGGAGAAGATATCTTTTTATCTGGTAGTGAAGGAAAGACCGATAAGGTGACATTTGAACAGACTTGAAGGAAGTGATGAAGTGATCCTTCAGATATTTGGAGTAAGAGTGTTACTAGATCAGGAATATGCAAGCACAGAGGGTTGAAATGTGAGTGCATGGTCCAGACACACACAGCAGGGGGTCAGAGTGTCTAAATCCCAATAAGCGTGACATGGGGCGAAACCATTAACTTCCATTAAACCCTTTTTAAAAAAAAGATTAAAATTTAATTAAAAATTAATTTTTTATAAAAAATCTTAAAATGAGGATAGTAATACCTTTCTGGGCTGTTGTCAGTAATAGAGATTTGTCTGCTACTGGCATTTAGTAGGAACTCAGTACATGGCAACCACTATTATTTGTTATTACAGTTACTATCTTAGTGTAATTAGATACAGTTCCAATGAGGAAGAGCGGAGTAGAAGAAGGAGGAGTAGAAGAAGGACGTCTGGACCTGAACCCAGGAGACTGGCTTCTGGTCTCTGCTTTTCTTCCAGTTAATTATTGGATTTTGATTAACCATTGAATATCTCCAGAAATGAATTTAATCAAATATAAAGTGAGGGTGTTAGATTAATTGAGAATTCTGAATTTTTCTTGGAAAATCTGTCCTAGAGTCTAGAATAAAGATCCATTTTTCTGCACAATCTATCTTGAAGTCTAGAATAAAGATCCATTTCCAGGAAACTGTCAGAACATCTACTTTTGTGTATTCTTTTACAAGAATTTTGGGACTAGATTTCTAAACTCAAGGTTTGTCTTTTTTCTAAAACTTCTGTAACGAGTTGGTAAATTAATTTTTTTTTCGTAATTATTAATTTGAACAAAGAAAAGGAGAAACTATATAGTGATTTTTTTTCCCCCTGTGAAAAGCTATTATTAAGTCAGTGGTATATCTTAAAATCTTTAGAATTTGAGGAAATAAGATAGCTGCCATGCAGTTCAGGTCCAAAAACTCCTAGAGCAGTTAGTTCATCAAGACTCTTTCTCTTAGGATAATACCTAGAGTAATTTTAGATAACAGGTTAAAAAATTTGATTGAGATATAGTTTCAGTTGATAGGGCACAGCGAAGTTCTAGAAGCAAATAATACTAAAAAAAATGTTACCTGCTTCAGGCCATTTAGGAAGGACAGTAGTCATTAGTGCTGTATTATTATTTTGATGAGGCACTTTTGTGGATGGCTCCAGTAAAGGCATGTGGTCATTACTGCTGCTATTCTGTTATTATAATTCTCCTTGAAGGTCTGACTTTATTTCAGCTTAGTTAAAATAATTAATATTCATGATAACAATTTCCAATTATTAAGAGTTCAGTGTTTAAAAAACCCTGAAATTATGCCATTTTTTAAGGAAGATACTCTTTGGAAGTGATAAGATAGAAAAGGAGAGGGAGGGAGAGAATATGAGTGAAAGAATATTAAGTAGGTGTTTTACAGGGGAAGATGCACTTAGATAACTTGCATTTTTTTCTTTGAACCAAAAAACTTTAATACTTTGTTGTGATAAGGGAAAATGAAAAACAGTTTATTGACTAATTTGTGTGTGAATACTAAGCTATAACATATTTTCTCTTGACCCCCCATCCTTCCAAAAAAACAAGTAAATGCCATTAACATCTTCCCCATGCTGCTAGGTATGCATAGGCAGGTTTTGCCCTAACCATTGAGTTGGTAATATGTAGTTTTCATGTATTATAGACTATGTGAAATACACGTGAAATGTAGTTTTATGTTCTTATTTTAGATGAACTCTTTCTATAGAGAAGGTGCAGGGATCTCCAGTGAACTCCCAGCAGTGCTTAGAACTGCAAAAAAAGTTTCTAGAATCAATTAAAGGTGTATGTAAATGTATTTTTTTGTCATTTTTGTTTTTTGTAGTTTTATCTGAGGAGGTCATCTATAAGTTTTATCTTGTTCTCAGAGATATGAACCCAGAATCATCAAGAACTGCTTTTTAAAGGCAGATTCTATCCTGGTATCGTTAATATTGAGCTACAGGAGTAAATAGCTCTGTGTCCACATTATACAAAAATAAAAGTGATTTGATAATAAAAATTGGTAACTAATAAAAATTTTTTGCATTATTAGAAGATTTAATGTTCATGCAAGTCAAGTACTAATATGAATATAGTATTTTAAGGTCTTAAAGAATTTTTGAAACATTTTTAAAAACAATACAACAGTATATCTTTGAGGGAAATACACTAGGTAGAATTGATATGAGAGAGGTGTATGTATCTTACAGTTCCTCACTACTCTTGGGTGTGTGTGTGACTGTGTGTGAGTGTGCGTGCACATGCTCTCGCGTGCGCGCACATGCTCGCGTGCACATGCTCTAACATGCGTGCGTGTGTACATGCGTGTGTATGTTTATTATAGAAGATTCATAACGTACAGTTTTTGGCTAGCATGTTTGGATCTTTTAAAGTGGACTGATATAAAGCCTATGGCCATGCTACCTTGAACAAGCCCAATCCTGTCTGATCTCAGAAGCTAAGCAAGGTTGGGCCTGGTTAGTACTTGGATGGGAGACCACCTAGGAAGACCAGGTGCTGTAGGCGTGAAAAATAAAGATATAAGGGATTGTAAGCTGACAAGGTCCTTGCAATCTGTAAAGTCAACCAAAGTTTGCCTCTCCTAAAAAAAAAAAAAATATGCAAAAAAAAAAAAATACAATGGTGAGAAGACTTGAGATCACAATTTACTTTAAATTTTTCTGGATTTAAAATCCACAAATGCTCATTTGAGAGGTCTGAGTTGGCTATTTACTTTAGAGTTTATAGTATTAAGGTTATAGGTGCACATCAAAGATAAAACTTTTTTCATAAGAGAGTGAATATTCTATTACGATTCCTACACCTTTGTTTGCCACTTGCTTGTTCCCTAAGGTTAGCTCTGTATTTGAATCTAACAAAAATCCTAAAACATTAAAAAATGAA
>NW_011888814.1:5504477-5512952 GCF_000151845.1 Pteropus vampyrus | reverse complement strand
GAGGAAAGATTTTTCCAAAGTATTTTGAAAGTTTAAAAAATATTTTAACAAAAATTTCAGGTCTACGGCGATGCTACCATGAGCAAGCCCGATCCTGTCTGATCTTAGAAGCTAAGCAGGATCGAGCTTGGTTAGTACTTGGATGGGAGATCACCTAGAAAGACCTTGGTTAGTACTTGGATGGGAGATCACCTAGAAAGGTGATGTAGGCGTAAAAAATAAAAAAAATAAGGGATCGTAAGGGGACAAGGTCCTTGCAATCTGTGAGGTCAACCAAGAGTTGCCTCACCTAAAAAATATTAAAAAAAAAAAAACTCAAAATTATAGGCATTTATTAATACATTGGTCCCATTTCCATAAGATTTAGTTCTGAAAAAGGATGTAGAGTAATGCTTTCTTGGAAGTTGAGAGATCTGGATTCTTGACTTGATCTATAATTAGCTGTATATGACCTTCGGCTATTCATTTATCCTCTCTGGTCCCTATTTTCTTATCTACAAAAACGAAGGTGTTTGGTTACATGATCTCTAAGGTCCTTTTCAGTTTCTAAAATGCTAAGATTCTATGAAGTGAAGTTTTGTAGTAGTCGTACAGCTTATTTTATTTCAGATTACGTGAAGGTATTCTCTATATATTCATATTCGGATTTGGTTATTCATTTGGTTGTCTAAGCACTTGTTGAATGTCTCTGTCTTTGCTAGATGTCACAGACTACTGAATAAGAGTTATGGACCTTGCCATTATGGAACAGTGTTCAGTGGAGAAGAATGGAATTATGTAACTATTATGAAATTAATTATTTTAATCAGATGTAATATGTAACTAAGAAGATTGAGTAGCAGAATGAGGAAGATAGCAGAAAGAATGAGCACAGGGGTACTAGGAGTGTGGATCAGTAAGAAAGAACAGCATATTCAAAGACCCTGAGTGAAGATCCTGAATGCTAAAGAATTGTGAAAAGGAGGAATTCCAGAGTGAGTCACCCAGTGTGTAGCTAATGAGATGGGTGGACATCAGATTATATAGTGATTTTTTAGATTTAAAGATTTTGATTTTTGTGCTTAATGTTACATATATTATTACTTCCTATTATGTCCTTGCTGTTAAATGATCCAAAAAATGCTAATACCACGAAATACATTTTTTATCTTAGAGATAAAAAACTATCTATTTTCAATCAATCACCACACTATTGGTGACATGAGATCCCTGGCTTCTCCCTGTACCCTTTCACTCTTTAACAGTGTTTTAAGATATGGTAACCTGTCTTGCCTTTTGGATTAGCAGTTTTACGTTTTCTGTGCCCTTTTTGTGCTCATTAAGTGTAGCAACTTAAGAATTTTTGATATATTGTCTATTAAAAATTAGCAAATTAGTACAGTAGTCTATTGGTTTACATTTTTTGTTATTCACCTATTTGCTTTTTTATTTCCACCACTAATTGTGTTCTTCATTATGACATTATTAGCATGTGAAAACTGTATTTGTTAATGTACAGATAAATTATCTGATTTTTTGCCTTTTAATTATTGATTTTTTAAAGAATACTGATGTACGTTAAAAAGACTATTAATTTTATCAGTTTTCTTTGAAATTGGTTGGTTGTAGAAATATTCATGTTAGCTGAACTAAACAGGAAATTGTTTAATGACAAGGGCTTACTCTTTTAAGACACCGTGACAGGGTAGTGTAGACACTACCATTTGCTGATAATCTGAGTATCCTGAGTTAGTTCAGATATTTCAGTTAGACCAAATGTGTTTTCACTTTTATAACATTCATGCACAAATATTGATAAAGCCTTATAGCTTTCAGTGGCATAGTATTCTCAGGCTGGTTCCCTAATACTTTGTTAGTGGATTGAGATAAACACCTACTCTGATATAGCGGAATATACTCTTAGCACTGAATGTGTAGTTCACCGTCTTCTTTGAGTGGCTTCAGTATGCTCTTCTCAGAAGCTTAAAACTTAGAACAATGCATTTTTTCCCTCCCCCGCCCCCAGCTTTATTGAAATATAGTAGACAATTAGTTGCTTGTATTTACATTATACAATTCAATGAGTTTTTTCAATTATAGTTAGCATACAAGAACAATATATATTAAATCTCATTTTCAACTCAGTAATGAATGTTTATACAAACTAATACTGCCTATTACACATTTATCTTTCTTATTCTCTGTATATGTGCATTAATTTAAAAGCCATTATGATTTTTAAATCCATGGGAACTGAATCTTAAGAGCTATTTTTTTTTCTCGCTTGTGTTTAGATCTGTACTTCAATTTTAGCGGTATTACTTAATTTATTCAACAGATACTTGTTGAACACTGACTGTGAATAGAAGCCTTTGCCAGACACTTGTATGGGATATACAGATGGTGAATACATTATTCTTAGTCCCAAGGATCTTACAGTTTTAAGGGCATTAAAAACATTAAGAAGGGTTTATAAATAACACAAAAAGTGAAAATTAAAATGCTGCATTGGAGAGGTCAGAGGAAGGAAGAATTAGTTTTCTGGGAGAAACAAAAATCTAATACAAACCTCACAAAGAAGAAGCCTTTACAGCCCAGACTTTAAAAGATAGAGTTAAATATGTGCAAAAGAGAAAAATGCTATTTATTATGAGTGGGGTCTTAGAATAAGCACATAGTATATGTGGAAAAGCAGTAGGTATATGAGAGAATCTGATGTGTATAGTATCGAATGGAAGTATATGGAGATAAATCAGGCAGGGTCAGTTGGGATGACATCACTGAGGGCCTTCAATGCACTTTGTATATGTATATTCAAATATAAATTCATGCTTATAAATAAATACGTTATTTTCTTTTGTTAAATATTTTTGGTTTACATGTTGAATGTGTGGTAGAGAGTTATAACTTTGCTGAATTTTGTTGATGTCAAACTCGAATAGACTTTTGAAAAATTTTTCTTACGCTGATATTCAGCTTTTATTAACTTATCCTTTTATTTAAAATGTTTTCTCCATCATAATAGAAATACTCATTCTAAAAAAGTTAAGATTATACAGAAAAATAAAAAAATGTGCATCTGTACTGCTAACACTTGCACTTAGTGTATTTCTTTCCATATAATATATATAAGACAATTTTAAGTAAAATAGACAATAACATGAGGTAGGGTTATTCTTTACATGTGTGCGTACTTGTAAGAAAATTTAGAACTGATAAACCTATGACTCATTTATTTTCTTGTTCGATTAAATAACTTTAAATCTTTGACTAAAATCTTAATTTTTCATTTAAATCAAAATGTATTGGTCTGAGGTAAATTGAAAGCATTGCATATGTTTTAGTCTGTAAAAGTAATTTTTCCAGGAGCAGTCTTACTGTTTATTCCCTTTTAACATTGCCTAAAACATGGTAGAAACAGAAAATATTCAGTGAAAAGGAAAATTTTCTCCCATCTAACAATGAAGCATTGCAGTTATTTAGCATTATCAGTACAAACACAATTGTGTTGGCAGTCTCACGTGAAGAAGAAAAAAGTGCAGAAATTTGCAAAGCTAAAATATCTGGTAGGACCAGAGATTTTAGAAAGGCAATATAAGATCCTTCCATTGATTCACAGACTGTTTATAGAAGGCTTACTTTCTGCCAAACCCTGTAAATACAAAGCAGATCCCTGTCTTCAGGGTGCTCATAGCTTACTTAATGGATCTAAATAGAAAATCCTGAGGATTGACACCAGACCCTTGTATGCGCAAAGCAAAAATGAGTAATGCAGAAGATTTCCACTTGGTAGAGATTAAGATTAGTGGAGGAAGCTGCCTAAAGCCCAGGAATGTCTATGTATTTTAAGATTTTGGTGGTAAAGTTAGAGGAGTAAGATTATATAATGCAGGAGTAAGAATATATATTACATATATATTGTATTATATAATGTCATATATTATATATACATAATGCAGCAAGATAATACTTCTTGAGTGTGTATGCTCCAGTATTTGAAAAATAAGGGAGATTTAATTAAAGAATGAGAGAGGCAGGAATAAATGGAGAATGGCTTCTTATTGCTATTATAAACCTAAGTAGAAAGAAAAATCTTTATTCTTATTCTATAAATAGAAATTTCTTATTAATATCTCATACCCTTTATAGGCATATGTATTAGCTTTGTAACAATGTGGAGTTTTTGTACTGACATGTCTCAATGTAGTCTCTCAAATCTGAGATTGTTTCATTTGAATGCTATTTTCAATACTGTTGGATCATCTGTTTTCTCTTCATTGTGTTTATTTGTGTAAACTTATTGACATAAATTGAGATAAACATTTTTTTTTTGAAGTTCCACTAAATAAAATTTTCTAAGTGATTTAGTTAGTGTTTTCCTGGTCCATGCAGTGGGGCATTATACTACCTATTTTGGGTGGGGCATTATACTACCTATTTTGGGTGGGGCATTATACTACCTATTTTGGGTGTAATATTGATACTCTCTTAAAGGAGGTGGTAGGCTCCATCATATATTTAGAAAGCATTAAACATGTTCAGGCTAACCAGTTTTCCATTTTATAGGAATGATTTCCATTTTTAAATAATAAAAATAAGGATTAAATGGTATTTAGAATTATAGATACTTTGATAATTAAAACCATTTTTTTTCTATGCAGGACACCATTGCAGTGGCTGGATTTATTGTTTTGTCATCATCGTCATCTGCAAACAGAGATGGTGAACATTGCTTATTTTTGAAAGCATTTGAGGACTTCAAATCAACTGTTTATGTAAGCATGTATCTTTTAGTTTCTTCATATTATGGTTTTAATGACCTAGGTGATGGAATTGAGGTAGTATTTCTGTAAATCTGCAGATAAACTATTTAGTCTGACTGAATTATTTTAGTATTTTAAGTTTAAAAAATAGAAATTCTTTTCTTGGCTTTGTGTTTAGCATGACTCCAGGTAGAAAAGAGTTATTTATTGATGAAAATTTAAAACTTCACAGACACTCTAGACCTGATGTTATTCTTTTGCACTTACACCATCAGCCCCTTTTGACAGTCTACTTGATTTCACTTTAAATTGATCAAGGGACCTTTGATCAATTTAAATTGCTCATCCTGTCTCTCTTCACCTCCTCTATCCTCCTTCCCCACCTCCTACTCTCAACACACACATTTGGAGATAACCTGTTTGGTGAAGGCTAGTAGGCAGAGATGTAGAGTTGTGTCAAGCCATGTGCTTGCAAGCCAACATCTGCCTGGCTGTTTCTAGCATGCACAAGGGTGTTATATGGGCTAGGGGTGGTCCTGTGATATTAAAATTAGTGTATTAGGCTGAAGCTTAGCTTAGACAACTTTACACATGTCACTCTTAACTTGTAAGCTGTAACTTTATGCCATTCTGGTGAGTTTGAATATTATATAGTTAAGTGTGTAGTTTTACTACAATTAAAGATCTGTAATCACATTGGAAGTCATTTGTAAACAAATAAGCCCTTCTTTTTTTTTCAGGTTTATGTTAAATCCGTAATAGATTTTTCTACAGAATCAATGTCTTTGGTAAGATATTTAGTTTAATGTAGAATATGAATATACATCTCCACACATAGCTACACATATACACATTACATATATATTTGATCTACTTTATAGTCTGATTTAAAAATAGTATCAAAAATACAGTGGGAAAACAATCTACACTTTGTTGATATCTGGTGTTACATTTGAGCTACATTTACCAAGTAATTAATATCTGGTTGTTTTGTTGTCTAGAATATCTGCTGTTATTTTGCATAAACTACATACATAAAACTAAATTGGAAAAAATGTTTTATTGTGTGAAGGCACTGGAATTTTTACTACTTTTAAACCTTAGGGAAATGTATTTCTTTTGTTTTTAATCACCTTCCATTTAAACAGATTATTATGTACTGAATTATATAATTTTAAGTAAAGAAGTTTATTATACTTATACATTTTGCTTTTTTATCTTTTTAGTATTTTATAAAATTTTAGCAATAGGAAGTTTCCTGTTTTTATAGGTGAGCTACTTGTAGCTGAGTGAAACTAGAAAGAAGCTAATATAAAGTTTATGTTCTTAAACCTTTAGTTTCTAATGAACAGACAAAGTCTAGGGACTTGTTTCTAGTTGACAATGACTATGAGATACGGATTTTAAATTCTGAATAATACTGTAATAGTATAATTTGAGTTTGTGATTTAGGGAAATTATATTCAATAAAAGGATTGATGCACTTTTTATATAAGTGTGAATTAGGCTTCAGTATTAGTATTTCTCAAAATTATTATAAATAGGTTAGCTTCAAATATTTAATACATCCATAAACTCATAAATAAGGCAGAAGTAAATGAAAGAGCCTCTGAACTTGGCAAAAATGGTCTTTCAGAAAGCCCAGCTATTCTAAACTATTGGATTATAACTTAGCTGCTGTGCACACATATACTGGCTTATTTACATGGAAAGCCAAATTATAGTTAAGAAGTTGTTCGTTGGTCATGAATTAGCAAGTACATTACTTGGATGACCATAATGGTTATGGTCATTGATCTATGCTGGCCTTCCTCATTCATCTCTATATTACGGAGATACTTCTTAAGATAATATATTGGATCCAGTTATTTTGTCATCTGAGTGCATATCTTCTCTTTTCTGTCCCATATGGTGACCATTCTTCTTTCGTCATTGATGAGCTACAACATTTTTTTATATCAAGATTTGAAGAGATTTCTAAGCCTTGCCCTTCTTGTATTTGACTTGAGGGATCAACTTCTTTGAAAGAGCCAATTAATTTATTTTGATTTCATTTAAAAAATTTTAACACAGTATTATAGGTAACCTTATTTCTAATTGGGGGTGGGATGGGTAGGTGATAGATAGGGCAAGATGTCTGAACTCTTATGGATTGACTAATATATAGATATATCCTTATAAATCACTTTCCCTTTTCTTTCCAAACAATGTACAGTTATTTCAGAAATTTTTTCTTTTATTACCATTTTTAATGTCTTTAAACCATTTATATTTAAAACCTGGCTTTATTTCGGTCTAAGTAAAATCTTATAACAGTATAGAAAAATATATATATATATATATGTAGAGAGAGAGAGAGCTTTACAAGTTTTGAAGTGATATTAGTTAAGGTTTAAAACCAAAACCAAAATCTCTTAAGCTGCATTTCTTAGAATTGTGTACAAATCACACCATTTATAATCAAAGTCATTTCTAAGAAAAACTAGTATTAGTAGTTTATATAGTAACTTTTTAAGCTGTGCATTTCCCTTTTTCAGGCTACAGCCTCTCTTTAGACACTTAAAAGGAAAAAAAAATGCAGTTAAATGGCTCTTACAATTTACAAATTTGATCATAACATGAGTCTAAAATATAAATGCTTAATATTGATATATTCATTTTCTTCTCTCCCTTTAGGTTCCAGCGACACGTTATGTATATACACCTTTGAATGAACTTAAGGGTGGTATGATTGTCAATGTCTATGGTGTTGTGAAGTTCTTTAAGCCTCCATATCTAAGCAAAGGAACTGGTAGGTATTAAAATTGGTCGAGATTTTAATGGACTGGAACTACTTTATTGATTGCAGGAACACGGCTTCTTCAGTACCCTGTCTTAGAAGCTTAATTCTGATTTATAATTGCCAAACAACACTCATACATATTTTGGCTATTTTTATTTATAAAATTAGTATGGACTATAGATTCTAAAGAGTAAATGAAGAAAAGGATGCTGAACAGCAATGTGACAGCATATGAAAGTATAAAATAGGCTAGAAAACTTAATGTAGACAAAGAATACTTTAATACTGTGTCAGTGATATGTAAATCACTTTTAATTCTGGTATAGAGGTTAGACATAAGAATACAAAATAAATTATATATAAACAAATTAATGGATATACATTACTTCCAAGTTACACATTTTCATCTTAGAAAAGGATGCTAGTATGTAGGACTCTAGGCTCTGCATTTTTAAGATCTATTTTGGTATACTGCTCCCACCCCACCCCACTTTACACGTCATTATTTAAGAAAATCAAAATATATTCTCTTCTTTAGTTTTTAGTTTGGTTGTCTATCTTTTTTTTCAGTGATCTCTGGATACTTCTTATATATTAATGGTATTAGTCTCTTGTCATATATGTTACAGATGCTTATCCCAGCTTTTTAATTTTAGGGCTGGTAGTTTTAAAATACAAATGGTTAAAATACTTTTGAAGTCATAATTTTTTTGTTGTTTGTTTTTTGTTTGGGAAGCTTACTCATTACAAGATCTGAAAAAATAATAGCCTATATTTCCTTAAAATTTTTACATATTCTAAAACATATTGCATATACTGCCTGAAATTTTGTTTTGTATGTACTGTACAGTGATCATACTTTTTGTTGGTAACTGATTTGTTTCAAAATAATTTGTTAAATTATGTCATGTCTAAATCTTATGTAATATATATACATGTATATATAGCTGT
>NW_011888814.1:5495998-5500547 GCF_000151845.1 Pteropus vampyrus | reverse complement strand
TTTGGTTAAATTTATTCCTAGGTATTTTATTCTTTTTGCAATTGCAAAAGGAATTATTTTTCTCCACTTTTTTTTCTGACACTTCATTATTAGAATATAGGAAAGCTATGGATTTTTGAATGTTGATTTTGTATCCAGAGACTTTACTGTATTTGCTTGTTTCTAGAAGTGTTCTTGTGGAGTCTTTAGGGTTTTCTATATAGAGAATCATGTCATATGCAAAAAGTGACAATTTGACTTCTTTGTTTCTTGTTTGGATGCCTTTTATATCTTTCTCTTGCCTGATTGCACTCACTAGGACCTTCAATGTTATATTGAATAACCGTGGCGATAGTGGACAGCCTTGCCTTGTCTGGATCTTAGAGGGACGGTTTTTAGTTTTTCAGCATTAAGTATAATGTCGGCTGAGGGTTTGTCACAGATGGCCTTTATTATGTTAAGGTACTTTCTTTCTATACTGATTTTGTTAAGTGTTTTGATCATAAATGGATCCTGTGTCTTGTCAAAGGCTTTTTCTGCATCTATTGATATGATCATATGATTCTTATTTTTTAATTTCTTTATGTGGTTGTGTATCACATTAATCGATTTGCTTGTATTGAACCATCCCTGTGCCTCTGGGATGAAGCGCACTTGATCATGGTGTATAATCTTTTTAATATGTTGCCATATTCGGTTTGCTAATATCTTATTTAGGATTTTGCATCTGTGTTCATGAGAGATATTGGTCTGTAGTTTTCTTTTTTCATGTTATCTTTACCAGGTTTTGGTATGAGAGTAATACTGGCCTCATAAAATGAGTTGGGAAATATTGCCTCCTCTTCGATTTTTTGGAAGAGTTTGAGGAGAATAGGTATTAAATCTTCTTTGAATGTTTGGTAGAATTTATTGGTGAAGCCATCTTGTCTTGGACTTTTACCTTTTGGTAGATTTTTGATGATTGTTTCAATTTCCGTACTGCTGATTGGTCTATTTTGATTTTCCAGTTCTTCTTCATTCAGTCTAGGAAGGTTGTATTGTTCTAAGTACTGGTCCATTTCTTCTAGGTTATTAAATTTGGTGTTACATACTTTTTCATATTATTCTTATATGATCCTTTGTATTTCTGTGATATCAGTTGCAATTTCCCCTCTTTTGTCTCTGATTTTGTTTATTTGTGTCCTTTCTCTTTTTTCTTTAGTGAATCTAGCCAGGAGTTTGTCAATTTTATTTACCTTCTCAAAGAACCAGCTCTTTGTTGCATTTATTTTTTTCTATTTTTGTTTTCAATTTCATTTATTTCTGCTCTAATTTTGATTATTTCTTTCCTTCTGCTGACTTTAGGCCTCATTTGTTCTTTTCTAATTTTTTAAGATGAAGCATTGTTGTTTATTTGGGCTTGTTCTTGTTTTTGGAAATAGGCCTGTAATGATATGAACTTTCCTCTTATGACCGCTTTTGCCATGTCCCAAAAGTTTTTATATGTTTTACTATCATTATCATTCATTTCTATGTATCCTGATCTCTCTTTTTATTTCTTCCCTGACCTAGTTTTTCTTTAGTAGCATGTTGTTTAATCTCCATGTATTTGTGGTTCTTTCAGTTTTCTTTTTATAGTTGATCTCTAGTTTCAAAGCACTATGATCAGAGAATATGATTGGTATGATTTCAACTCTCTTATATTTGTTGAGGCTATCACTGTGCCCCAGTATGTGGTCAATTCTTGAGGTTCCATGTGCACTAGAGAAGAATCTATAAGTAGCTGTTTTGGGATGGAAAGCTCTGTATGTGGTAATTATATCCAATTGGTCTAATGTGTCATTTAAGGATGTTATTTCCTTATTGATTTTCTGTTTGTATAATCTGTCCATTTCCGACAGTGGGGTATGTAGGTCCCCTACTACGATAGTGTTTTGGTCTGTTTCTCCTTTTAGTTCTGTTAGTAATTGCTTTACATAATTCAGGGCTCCCTGATTGGGAGCATAGATATTAATAAGTGTTATGTCTTCTCGGTGATGATTCCCTTTATTATTATGAAGTGTTCCTCAGTATCTTTCTTTACCTTTTTTATTCCAAAGTTTATTTCATCTGATATTAGTACCGCTACTCCCGCTTTTCTCTGAATGCCATTTGCTTGAAATATCATTTTCCAACCTTTCACTTTGAGTCTATATTTGTCTTTGGAGCTGAGATGTGTCTCCTGGAGGCAGCATATGCTTGGGTTTTGTTTTTTGATAAAAAGTCAACTCTGTGCCTTTATTGGTGAGTTCAGTCCATTTACATTTAGGGTGATTATTGAAATACAAAGTCTTCTTATAGACATTTTATCTTTTGCTTTCTGGTAGTTTCTATTGCTTCCTTGTCCTTGTGTTTCTGTTTTCTTTATTTTGGTTGGCTTTTGTGTGTTTTACCTCTGGTTCTTCTTGTTATATGTTATATACTTTAGTTCTGAATCTTTGATGTGTGGTTACCATTACAAATATGAAAAGGATAGTTATATAGATACAGTCATCCATTTTCTTCTTCACGTGCGTTATCTCTGTTCTCCTTTGCAGATTTGGATCTTTGAAGCCTCCCCTTTTCAGTCATTGTTATCTCAATTTGTCCCTATGTATGCTGAACGTTCATTACTATCTTGCTATAACAATTCTCTTATTATTATTTAAGCTTATAATGCCCTGTTCGTAGTAAAGGTTGCACCCCTCTGCTTCTATTTGCTCGATAGTCACTTTTCTCTTAATTATGCCTTTTTTGTGTGTGTGTCATTTTGTTTTATGTGAACTGACCCCTTTTAGGTTTTCCTGTAGTGCAGGGGCCTCATAGTGGAGAATTCCCTCAATTTTTCTATGTCTGGAAAAGTCTTAATTTCTCCTTCATATCTAAAGAAATGCTTAGCTGGATACAATATTCTAAGCTGGTAGTTCCTTTCACTTAGTAGTTTAAATATTTGATTCCATTCCTTTCTGGGTTGTAAGATTTGTGGTGAAAAGTCCAAGGATAATCTAATGTGTTTACCTTTATAAGTTACCGTGTTTTTCTCCCTGGCTGCCTTGAGAATTCTGTCTTTGTTGTTGATTTTTGATAACTTTAATGTGTCTTGGTGAAGGCCTTTTTGGGTTGACATAATTGATTGTTCTGTTGACTTCTTGAATTCCAAGCTCCAAGTCATTCCTTAGATTTGGGAAATTTTCGTCCACTGTCGGAAAATGCTTTCTAGTCCTTGCTCCTTTTCTTCACCTCTGGTAATGCCCATTATTCTTATGTTTCCTCTCCTGATGGCATCAGCTAGTTCTTGAATTACACTCTCATTATTTTTCATTCTTCGATTTCTCTCTTCTTCCTTCTTATTTATTTCTAGATATTACTGATTCTTTCCTCCATTTGGTCGACTTTATTTCCCAAGCTTGCTATTTCATTTTTCAACTCTTGCAGTGTTTTTTTTCTTATCTCCAGAAGATCTATTTTGTTATTTTTGAAGGTTTCAATCTCCTTGGCTCTGCTCATCTCATTTTTTTTTAATTCCCGAAATTGTTGATGTGTCTTATTTCGGAACTCATTGAGTTTTTTCAGAAGTACCATCCTGAAGTCTCTGTCATTTAAGTTGCATAGTTCTATGTCTGTAAGCTTATTTTCTGGAGATTTTTCTCTTTTTTTCTGAGATGCCTTGTCACCTAGGTTTTCATGGTGTTTAATGGACTATTTCTCTGCCTGTGCATTAATGGAAGTATATACTGCTGTTTTTCCAGAAAGAAAGTTTATTATATAAATGTGTTTCTGTAGCCTGTTGCAAAGAAGGCGCTTTTCTTTTGGTTTCCAGTAAGTGGTGTCTAAGCCTCTTGGATCCCCGCTTTATATAAAGCCTTAAAATTCCTTTTTAAAAAAAAATTTCTTGTAGATATTTAATCACGCTCTCTACCCTCAGTTTCAGTCCCTGTTAGTGTCAGCGACAGTCTTGGCAGCATTTGCTCAGATTCCCCGTGTGGCTCCAAGTGATCGGTCTCAGATGGTATGAGGGGAGGGGCCCTCTGGGTTGGGAGTTGGGGGCTATGGCTCAGCCTCGGTTTTTCAGCCAGGGCTGGTAAAAATCAACTGTTGTTTCTCTGTGCTTCCATTCCACTTCTCTGTCTTCTACCCTGATGACTGGGCCCTTCCACCCAGCATGGGGAGGCTCAGAGCAGTCCTAGGCAGGGCTGTTCAGGGAAGTTCCCACACCTTCACCCCTCACTCCCTCCTGCAGGGAGCTCAGGCGGCTGAGAGAGGCAGCTTCTTTGTTTCTCTCAGTCCACCACTCGACACTTGGAGTTCTGACCTGTGGTAGCTCTTATGCACAGATCCCATGCTCAGAAGTGCTGGTGCGCAGTTTGGATGTTTTTTTGTTGTTTTAGATGTTCAGCTTATTGTCGTTTTAAGGGGAGAGATCTGGTGACGTCTCTCACTCTGCCATGTTTCCGCAAAAGTGCCAATTTTAGTATATTTTTAAGGCCTACAGGAATATGCCGAATGTATTTGCAATATACATACTGGTTTCTGTATTTAAAAATCTTTGAAACCAGATTGGAATTTATATGAA
>NW_011888814.1:5492917-5494523 GCF_000151845.1 Pteropus vampyrus | reverse complement strand
TTTGGATAGTTGATGTTAACTGTTTAACCAAGAAGAGTGAATTTTATTTTTATGAGTGGGGAAGGCGTGAACAAGCAACATTATACCAAAAAGTCTCCATTCTGTTTGCAGTCAGTCAGTCCTATTCCCATTCCCAGTTCTAGGCAACCACTGGTTTGCTTTCTGTCTATACTTTTCTGAATACTTTACATAGACGACTCAGAACATGTGGTATTTGCTTCTGGCTTCTTTCACTTAGCATAATGATTTTGAGATTCACCCATGTTGTAGCAGGTATCAGTAGTTCTTTTTATTACTGAGTATCAGTATACTTTTATTAGTATTTAAAAATATTATTTGTTCTCCTTTATTTTAAATACAAACTCTGTAAAGATAAAAACCATTGCTGGTCTTTGTAATTCCAGAATAACATGCATGACTCATGAAATACCTATCTATGTACCTACTTACATATTTATTTAATCTGTCTCTGTCTCTTATATGTGTATATATATAAAACATATGATAGCATATATTAGTATCTATATGTCTATCATAATATTTATACTTTCCTCTCTTTCTTGTGATCCTTTGAAATATAATAAAAACATGAGGGGAAATTATGTAACTTCAAACCAGCATAATAAAGATACTGTGGTTATATGTGTATTATATAATAAATTTCCTTTTAAAGTAGATAACATTGTAGCATATATGGGCTTGATTCAGTGATTTGTCTTCATAGCTTTTACTTAAATGTTTCAGTAATTAACTTTTATAGAAATGAAAAACTTTAGCTGGAATACTGATTGGTTTAAAAACAGTGCTTAGTAAATAAAAGAGGTGAAGCAACTTTCATGAAGGTATTTTTTGTGGATTGTATAATTTATGCATGGATTCCTCTTTGATTAAATACCTTGCTTAGATGAACTACCAGCTTTTTCTTATAATAAAACTCCAAGGCAATTTACTCTTAATCATACTGAGGAAATTAGGTGAATTGCTCAAGATTACAGAATATAGGGCTTAATTTATCATTTGTTATTGTATATCGTTACGTGAAGTATTACTTAAGTGTTAAGTAGTTAAATACTTTGTCATCAGTTTAAATCTGAAGTCTTACTAAAAGATTAAAGTCAATACTTTATCAATGGTTTAAATATATATTTTTATAGATTATATACTCTGTAGGTAAAGTAAGACTGCTGTCTTATTAAAAATCTTTAACTTTCCCTACCTTCCCTGCTGATGTTAGCTATCAAGAAAGTACACTATTAACTTATGTTTTAGATTTGCAACTTTGTTATTAAAATAAGTTGTAAATTGTCTCTTCACAAGTTTATTTTATCTTTGGGAATAAGTAAAAAATGAATCATGGGAAATATTTTTATTATTTTATCATTATTGAAGGATTATGTATGTGTGCATATGTATGTATGTATATATGTATTTGGTAGAAGACTTCACTTCTTGGAGCAATTAATTCAAACTTATTTTCAGTATTATTTAAATGGATAGCTTGTTCTTCAGTCGTGTTCTGGACCTAATGCTATTCGAAGGAACCTGAAAGCTATTTAATATTTCATTTAGATTGTTACTTGTCTTTATTGTTTTTGAGAGCAAATTA
>NW_011888814.1:5485475-5492867 GCF_000151845.1 Pteropus vampyrus | reverse complement strand
GTGTTCTGGACCTAATGCTATTCGAAGGAACCTGAAAGCTATTTAATATTTCATTTAGATTGTTACTTGTCTTTATTGTTTTTGAGAGCAAATTATTGGACAGATTTTTTTACAGCCACGTTTCTTAAATCTGAATTTTTGTTTCCTTTTATACATACATATTTAAATACAAAAACAAAGTATATAAAATGATATTTTATTTTGAAACTCCTCAGTATTTTATAAAAAACTTAAGGAGATTCTAAGAACATCATTATATTTAGTTATGTCATTCTAGAGAGCTTGCTTTGCAGCAAGTAGATAGTATTGTGAAGAATATTGCTATTGTAAGTTTATTTGGTCCTGCAGCGCAGTAATTGAATAGAATTGCTTGTGTGTGCACGCGCTCATACCTGCAAAGAAAATACTTGTAAAGGTAGATTTAATATACTAACAAACTTCAAATGAGATATTTTTAAATTTTATTTTTACAGTTCAATGTTAAGGAAGTAATCCTTTGATAATTCTGTAATTAACTGTATACACATCTGTGCAAGTGTATATGTTTACATATTTGTATTTTTTTCCACAACTAGAAATATCCATAGATAATGTAGTAGCATTAGAAGTTCCTTGGTAAGAGTGATGACATGATGGAATTGTTTATAATTTGGCATGGAGAGAGAAAAAACTGAAGGTAGGAAAAATAATTCCAGATTATAAAAGTCCAAAATTAGTGCTGTAGAAATGGAGAAATAAAACAATGTTGAGAAATAATATAAAGAGGAATTTTATAATTTTTCAGTTTATCTTTTCATTGTGCAGTATTTCGTTTTGAGTGCAATTTATGTTCTCCTATCCTTAGTCACCCTTCCAGGTATTTATAGTATACATTGCTTTAATTAGTTGAATAAGACAAAATAGTTTAATTCATTGTCCTAAGCTTTGTAGTCAATATTTTTGAAGTGCTTTTTGGAAGTTTTACATAACACAAAATTACAATGGATATGTTTATATTAATGTTACCATTTGAATTTAAAGTATGAGTTATTCATTGGCAAAATTATTTTAAAACAATAGAAATTCTACTGAAATTCTACTTAAATGACTCAAAAGGAGATTGTCTTTCAACTTTCTTCAAAAACTTTTTAACTTTCTGAGAGTTATATCATAATCCCAGCTCCCCCATTGCCCTTTACCTGAATGAAAACATAAATAAGAAATTATTTTGGGTTAAAAAAAAAAAAGAAAAAGATAAAAACAAACAAAAAAACGTTGGAGTTTGGAATAGAAAAACCAGTTAAAATTAATTTGTGCGTTAGAATATTTCTTATAATTGTTTTATGCTTTAATTATTTGCCTTTAGGAATTTGAAATATTTTGCTTTATTTGGAAAACTGTGTAAAAACTTCATAGGATTGTGGATATACTTGGATGTTATCCAATTGAAAGATGGTATTTGATTTTTTTAGTGTAGAATGACAAACCAAATATATATTCTCTGCTTTGCAGAAGCATCGTGATAAAAAGTCTCCTATTTTAGGCCAAATATTTGAAAGACCTGTCGTCATTTGTATGTGTTATGTAAATTAGGCTTAAGCAAAAGATTATTGGGAGCATGTGCCAGCAATAGAATAAGAACTTAAAAATTCAAATGAGGGGTGGCTCCATAGTATAGTGGTTAGCACATCTGCTTTACATGCAGTAGGTCCTGCATTCGCACCCCAGGTGGAGCCACAGACCATGCCTAGTTGCGCCAGGCCCTGAGAGTACGCCCCAAGCGTGTGGGAGGAGACACCCCGCCTTCAGAGAGCCAGTTCTTAAAAAAGGAGATGGCAACATCCGTAGGTCAGGGGTGGAAGTTGGGGAGGAGAGGGAATTAAACAGGGGGAAAAAAATTCCTTAAAAAAAAAAAATGCAAACAAATTTCTGTCAACATTAGAAATAGTTTTGATAATTTAATAATAAACAGAATGTGTACACATCCGATCTCTATCACTACCTGAACAGCTGTCCGTCAATCTTTAGTATACTCATCAGGCTTCTGATAACTCCTTTCAGTTTTCCGGTATGTATGATAGTTATAAAAGGCTGGTGCCATCACGTACAATTTACCTTCTATAACTAAAAGTAAGATTCATATAGAGTTATAGTTAGAACACTCCAAATTAAAAAAAGAACCAAGATCAAATTTTATCCTTATCCTTCATAATATTATTCTTCATTATACTATAAAACTATTTTCTTGCTCTTTTTGTGATGTTTATTAAACCTTTTAAATTCTGATATGATTAATTCAGAATTTTTTGAGAATTTAACAGGTCAAAAGATAATATAAAGCTGTTACATAACTACTGTTAATACTATTATTTAAAAAATAGAAAGCCCAATTTTTTCTCAGCATTTTATTATAAAAATATTAAAATATAGAGAATATTTGAAGGAATTATACAATGAATACCCATATAACAACCATCATTAGTTGATCCATTAATTTATTTTTTTGATTCACTTAAGAGTAAGTTGAAGATAATCAGTACATATCTTCCCTAAATATTTCAGCATGTATGTATCAATAACTATCAATAGAGTTCAATATTTACTTATAGCTTCTTAAGGAAATTATTGCATGGAATGAAATATATGGGCACTTTGTGTTGGTTCACTTAAATGCACAACATTTGCTAAAAGTTTAGGAATATCTTTTTTCTATCCATAATGATACATAATTAAATACCAGAATATTTTTGGATTGTCTTTAAAAAAATGAGAAGCATTGATTATTATTTTATTGCCTAAGAATACCAATTCGTATAGTAAATTATGAATACAAGTCTATAAACTTTATTATAAAAATGGAAACTATATTAGTCTTTTCTAATTGCCTTTGGGCTTTTGCTATAAAGGTTACCAGTTACTTGCATTATTTAAGATGGATTATAATTTACCTAGATTTTCTCACCCAGTTGCTTCAAAGTTTATTTGGGTACTTGGTTTTATAGTTTATGTAAATTGAGAAAGATCATTCAAGATGGCGTTTGCTCCCGTTCATTTTCTGGGCAAGTAAGGGTGCCATCGCTCTTCTTATCACCTGCAGGAGGGGTGGGAGAAGTCAAGTTAGCAGTTGGTTTGACTTCAGGAGGTATTAAAATGGGAATTTATTCTTGATTTTTTTTTTTTTTTGGTACTCGGAGATAAAAAGGCAAAAAGGAAACAAAAGTTTTGAACAGTAGATTGTCAAAAGATAGAGAAGGTAATGAAGACGCAAGAACTACTGAAGAGAATGTCCCAAGACAACAATGAACTCTAGTGTTGTTGAATAGCTGAGGCTTTAAGCTATTCAACTTTTTCAGTAATGCTTCTTTTAAAATTGCTTTCAGATCTCATCTGCATAAGCTTTTAACAAAACATTTTTAATGGGAGAAACACCAGTTCAGTGAAACTTTCTGTGAAAAAGTGGGAAATTCTGCATACTGTATTGGGTCTTTAGAATCACGAGGGGTACATATATACACATTGTCACCTCTGAAAAGTTTTAATAAAGGAACCTGATTAACTTTATTAAGATGTTTTTACTTGAAATTACTTGAACATGAAACCCTTTTTAATGTATTTTGATTCTTATTTGCTGAAACTTATTCTGTGGAATCAGATTTAGGGATTGTGGATCTATTAAGGTTGATAGGACTTTACTTTCAAGCAATTCATTATCCATATTTGTGTTTTTTTATACTCATTTGTTTGTTATTACGAACTGGGAAGAGAGGAGAGCCAATTTTTCTTGTTTGTAATTTCATTGTGTTGGAATTACAAGATACCTTATCTCTGTAGTGATCTATGTAAGTTGTAGTACTTTATGAATTTTTACTTTCATGAAGTATAATATTGTTGATATCCTTTATCAGTGCTTCTCAAGCTTTTTATACTCTTAAAGATTATGCGAACCCCAAACTTTGAGCAATGCAGTGCAATAACAATGATTCATTGTACTCTTGGCATCATTCTTCTAGGCGATTCCCTCCTTTTCCCATTTTAAAAATTAATTTCATCTCTTTTTTTAGCATAGATAGGAATAATGATGAAATAATTACTAGGACAATGAAATGCATAGTATTTTATAACATAGGAAAACAGATGACTAAGATCCCACAATGTGTCTTAGAGTTATAAAAGGGTACAATAGACCCATATTACAATGGCAAGCAAGAATGTGTTTTCTTTTAAAAAAGTAAAATTCATCTTTGGAAGACTGCTAAGAAAGAAAAAAATGTCGCGAAATAATTCCTTACAAATAGAACTACTGAAAATCAGGAAACAAAAACTAAAATTGAGTCCAATAGATCCTGCTAGTATATCAAGATTATGAACATGTAATATCTTTTTACTGTTTTTAAAGATGCTTATTAAGGTTTAATTTTTGTTTTTAAGTTTTTATATGTTCTCTAAATTGTTTTCCCATCATCAAGAATCAGCTTTCTCTTTTTCCTTCTTCCCTCCTTACCTTCCTTCCTTTTCTCTCTCCTATCCCTTTTCCCTTTCCCTCACTCTTGCTCTCTTCTAATCACCTCTTTGTCACCTTCCCACACCCAGTGTCCATCCTTCTGCCCTTCAGCCCATCCCTTCCCTCCCTCCCCTCCCCTCCGCCTCTCTCCTTCCCTTCCTTCCATTTTTGTTCTCTGTCTGGCAGTTCTTGTCTTTACATTTAAAAATGTAGGTATGGTTTATTTTTGGTTGTGGACATTTGTCTTTTTTGCTTTATCTATAAGTTTATTTTTTCCAACTTGATTTCTTTCTTGAATGGGAATTCTGATAGAGAATTAGTACTTGCGTAGGCCCTGTTCATTGAAAGTATCAGTCTAGGGTAGGTGGGAAGAGAGCTATCAGGCTTTAGGCCCCCTAATGTGCCAATGAGGGAGGGATTTATTCTGTTGCTAACATTAAGAGATTTATTCTGTTGCTAAAATTAAGAGATTTACCATTTTCAGTTAATCAGTAAAACTTTATTGGAAAACAGCCTATGCTTCAGGAGGTGATGGAGTTAAAGACTAAGATACATGAAATTATTTTCACAGGGAGTATAGGTCAGGATGGATGGACATTGAAACACTTGTTCTATGTGTAAACTTTTAAACCTTGATTTTGGCTCTAATTTTAACTCCTGCCCTTAATCCCAGTGGCTCCCATCTTTGATGTAGCCATTTAATAGTATCTTCTGGTTTGCAGTCTCCACTGTTCATTTTTATCCCTCAACCATTTACTTTCCCATGTTCCTGAAATATGTTGGTATCTTCTCCCCTTCTCCTTTACTCTTTCATCTTCTTTCTCTCCTCTCCTTTCAGTATTCTGGATTTATTCGTTTCTATATCTATATCGTAATTACTGTGGTACTGGGAAGGACAGGAAGTCAACACATTTTTTCAGCATGGAATTTTCTGAAACATGTATATTAAAAGGCAACATCTATTACAGTTTTTACTACCACCAGTATCTGAAGTTTTTGTTTTCATGACAACTCGACTATCATTAAATTTGTTTCCTGATTAAGTGCTATAAAATACTTCTTTTATTCTAGTGTGTAATCTTTTATAGGTAACTAGCAAATCATCATTTCCCCTTTCGTATTGGTTATTATATAGTTTTCTATGAATTGTTCATTCGAATCACATGAATTACTATGAAATCCTAGGTTTCATAACCCATTTTCATAGGATCTTTATGCAATATATTGACTCATCATCACATTTGTGGCAAATATCTTTTAATCCTTATTTTTCATTCTAAATTTATTTTACAAACTGTGTTTTTAATATATTTGATTTATGATTTTTAAACTTTGAAGTAATAAAAAATTATTACCACTCTAGATAATTTATATTAAGTAGGATTTTAATTTTTGTTTTACTAAAATTAGTTTTTATGGAACATTTTGGCAAAATAATTTGTAGCACATCTTGAGAACCAAGAAAATGTCTCTATGTTTCGATCCTATTTTTAGAAGACTTAATTAAAGGGAAGAATAAAGTCTGTTAGGTGCTTTGAACTCAGCATATTCTTGTTTTGTCAAATCCTTTGAAATACTAAAAGTCAGGAAAATATTTTTATGTTTTCCAGATTATTGTTCAGTTGTAACAATTGTGGACCAGACAAATGCAAAGTTAACCTGCCTGCTCTTTAGTGGAAATTATGAAGCCCTTCCAATGATTTATAAAAATGGAGATATTGTTCGCTTTCACAGGCTGAAGGTATAATTCATACTGTCTAGAACTTTTTATTTTTTTTGAAGAGAACTCGCTATTGTTCACTAAAACTAGTTAGCACTAATTATGTGGTTGCTTTGTTATAACATGACATCAAGCATTTGAAGAGATAAGAAGAAATGTAAATAGTATCACACTTCAAATAATGTATGTTAAGAAACCTCTTCATGTGAACAAACTACCTGCCCTCATTCCACAGAAATGTATTTGTTGTTGTGATTCAGACTAGTTGTGCTCTGTCTTCTTGCTTCTAAATATAGATGGATGTTTTAAAAGTTTTCCATGTAGAGCTTGGATAATGAACATTTGTTTTAAAAACAAGCTTTAGGTCAAAAACTACAAAAGTGTACAAAAATTGGGAAATTATATTATTCTTTCTGTTGTATTAGTTCAGGTACAATGAAAGCATTGAGATATTAAGTATCAAATCAAAATAAGTTGATCTTCATTTATGAGAAATGTGTTAAAACATGAAAAGAGGTACTTTTAAGTACTTTTAAAATTATGCTAGCAGTTAAATGTAAGAAAACCTTTGATATAAAAATAAAGCTATTAGTATGTGATTTTTTTAAAAAAAAAATCAACTTTTCAATACTTTAATATTTTTAGTCCTTTAGGTTTTAAACATTTCAGTCCCTTCATCTTTTCTTCTTATGACATGAGTTTCCATGCAACTCCTTCCTTATCTTGGTTGTCTTTTTCTTCTGATGCTTCAGCTTATCTGTGTCCCTCATGGTCGACACAGTGCTCTTAATGAGCACAATATCCCAGGTGTGTTCTCTTCTTAGCTACGGTGGGAATTACCTCTCTTGATCTATCAGTGCCTTTTCCCTGAGAATAGATGAATAGTAGAAAATACTTTCATGAAGATAAAAGTAGAAATACCATTGTAGCACTGTTATGAACTTATTTAAACTTAGCAGAAGAGCTTATTTCTCACAAAGTGTTATGTCTTATAATATTTGTGTTTGTACAATGCACCCTCCCCTCCTAATGTTTTTAGTTATTATTCTTCCTATTGTTTAACTGAAGTGGAATATACATCTCTCCATTCATAGTATAAAAATACTCATATCGCTAGCACTCTAGCAACTTCCTCCATCCCCAGGAGTAAATAGTCTTATAACTTCTAACATCATCTGTATTTGTTCTACAT
>NW_011888814.1:5482228-5485425 GCF_000151845.1 Pteropus vampyrus | reverse complement strand
CAACACATTTTTTCAGCATGGAATTTTCTGAAACATGTATATTAAAAGGCAACATCTATTACAGTTTTTACTACCACCAGTATCTGAAGTTTTTGTTTTCATGACAACTCGACTATCATTAAATTTGTTTCCTGATTAAGTGCTATAAAATACTTCTTTTATTCTAGTGTGTAATCTTTTATAGGTAACTAGCAAATCATCATTTCCCCTTTCGTATTGGTTATTATATAGTTTTCTATGAATTGTTCATTCGAATCACATGAATTACTATGAAATCCTAGGTTTCATAACCCATTTTCATAGGATCTTTATGCAATATATTGACTCATCATCACATTTGTGGCAAATATCTTTTAATCCTTATTTTTCATTCTAAATTTATTTTACAAACTGTGTTTTTAATATATTTGATTTATGATTTTTAAACTTTGAAGTAATAAAAAATTATTACCACTCTAGATAATTTATATTAAGTAGGATTTTAATTTTTGTTTTACTAAAATTAGTTTTTATGGAACATTTTGGCAAAATAATTTGTAGCACATCTTGAGAACCAAGAAAATGTCTCTATGTTTCGATCCTATTTTTAGAAGACTTAATTAAAGGGAAGAATAAAGTCTGTTAGGTGCTTTGAACTCAGCATATTCTTGTTTTGTCAAATCCTTTGAAATACTAAAAGTCAGGAAAATATTTTTATGTTTTCCAGATTATTGTTCAGTTGTAACAATTGTGGACCAGACAAATGCAAAGTTAACCTGCCTGCTCTTTAGTGGAAATTATGAAGCCCTTCCAATGATTTATAAAAATGGAGATATTGTTCGCTTTCACAGGCTGAAGGTATAATTCATACTGTCTAGAACTTTTTATTTTTTTTGAAGAGAACTCGCTATTGTTCACTAAAACTAGTTAGCACTAATTATGTGGTTGCTTTGTTATAACATGACATCAAGCATTTGAAGAGATAAGAAGAAATGTAAATAGTATCACACTTCAAATAATGTATGTTAAGAAACCTCTTCATGTGAACAAACTACCTGCCCTCATTCCACAGAAATGTATTTGTTGTTGTGATTCAGACTAGTTGTGCTCTGTCTTCTTGCTTCTAAATATAGATGGATGTTTTAAAAGTTTTCCATGTAGAGCTTGGATAATGAACATTTGTTTTAAAAACAAGCTTTAGGTCAAAAACTACAAAAGTGTACAAAAATTGGGAAATTATATTATTCTTTCTGTTGTATTAGTTCAGGTACAATGAAAGCATTGAGATATTAAGTATCAAATCAAAATAAGTTGATCTTCATTTATGAGAAATGTGTTAAAACATGAAAAGAGGTACTTTTAAGTACTTTTAAAATTATGCTAGCAGTTAAATGTAAGAAAACCTTTGATATAAAAATAAAGCTATTAGTATGTGATTTTTTTAAAAAAAAAATCAACTTTTCAATACTTTAATATTTTTAGTCCTTTAGGTTTTAAACATTTCAGTCCCTTCATCTTTTCTTCTTATGACATGAGTTTCCATGCAACTCCTTCCTTATCTTGGTTGTCTTTTTCTTCTGATGCTTCAGCTTATCTGTGTCCCTCATGGTCGACACAGTGCTCTTAATGAGCACAATATCCCAGGTGTGTTCTCTTCTTAGCTACGGTGGGAATTACCTCTCTTGATCTATCAGTGCCTTTTCCCTGAGAATAGATGAATAGTAGAAAATACTTTCATGAAGATAAAAGTAGAAATACCATTGTAGCACTGTTATGAACTTATTTAAACTTAGCAGAAGAGCTTATTTCTCACAAAGTGTTATGTCTTATAATATTTGTGTTTGTACAATGCACCCTCCCCTCCTAATGTTTTTAGTTATTATTCTTCCTATTGTTTAACTGAAGTGGAATATACATCTCTCCATTCATAGTATAAAAATACTCATATCGCTAGCACTCTAGCAACTTCCTCCATCCCCAGGAGTAAATAGTCTTATAACTTCTAACATCATCTGTATTTGTTCTACATATAAAGAGAATAGACTATAGTTTTTGTTTTTCCTTTTTTTAAAAATTTCTGGCTTATACTTATGTGATTCAACCATATTACTGCATATCGTTTTACTTTGTTCATTTTGTTTGCTCAACAGTATTCCAGTGTGCAAATATATCAGCATTTATGTATTTTCTGTTGGAAATTTAGGTAGTTTTCAGTTTGAGGATATTATGCTGCTATAAATAGTCTAGCGCATATCTTTTAGTGACTATATATTATAATTATATATACATTTGTGTGTATGATTTACATATAATCATACCTTTATATGTAATTATGTATTATATGTGTAATTATATATATTTACATATTACATATTGTATAGTGTATAGTATATAATCAATAATGCATATATTTTATGTATAAATGCATTTCACATTATATCTAGCAGTCCAATCTGAGGTTCTGGGATATACTTTTGTTTGCCTTTAGTTTTTCTAAGTGTTTTTTTTTCACCAGTTTGCATTCCCATTAGTTCCACATTTTCACCAACTTTCACCAACTTGCTATTTTTCATTTTTTTATTTTAACTATTCAGTTGAATGTATATTAGTATCTCATGGTTTTAACTTGAATTTCCCTGAAATTTATGAAATTGAGAACCCATTAAAATTCAAATTTCTTTTGAAGTATAAAGTATCAGTCTGAGTCTTTTGCTCATTTTTTGTAGGATTTTATCTTCCTTTATTAATGACTTGTGTAAGTTCTTTATATATTTAGGCTACATATTTTTTTGTCAAGTATATAGATAGTAAATATCTTTCCCAGTCTATGAATTGCTTCTTTACTCTCTTAATAATGTCTTTTGATGAGCAAATCTTCTTAATTTTAATATAGTCTACTTTATTAACTTTTGTTTTATGGTCACTACTTTTTATGTCCCGATTAAGAACTCTTTGTCTACCCTACCTTATTAAGATGGTTCCTAAGTTTTCCTTCAAGTCATATATTATTTTTCTGTTTTATAGTTAGATCTGTAATTTTCTTTTCCTATAATTTCATTGTTAATTATGGCTATACTGCCTCTTGAAAATAGGAAGCATGCCCTCTTTTTCGATTCTAAAAGAATTTGTGCTAGATTACTGTTTTTTTCTTCCTTAAATGTTTGGAAGAATGCACTGATGATACTATCTGAGTGGTGATTTCTTTATTGATAGGTTTT
>NW_011888814.1:5479764-5481993 GCF_000151845.1 Pteropus vampyrus | reverse complement strand
TTTTCAAAGAACCAGTTTTTCACTTTGATTTCCTTGATTGCATGTTTCTATTTCTTTTACCTTGATTATCTTTTCCTTCTACTTTTTTGGGATTTCAGGTATATATTTGTATATCTTCTTGAGATGGAAGCCTAAATCTGATTTAACCTTCCTTCTTTTGCAAAATATTCACTTATGACTATACATTTTTTCTCTATGTACTACTTTAGTTTTATCCAACAACTAACATGTCAAAATTTTACTATCCTTCAATTCACTATATATTCAAATTTTCAATTGATTTCTTCTGTGAAATTAATTTTACCGTTGTAGAGGATTTATCTATTTCTGTCAATTTTTGCTTCATTATTTGAAGCAATATTAATTTGATTTAGATTTATTTTTTTACTTTATGTTTTGTATATTTTGAGGTTGTTGTATAGATTTAGATTAAGATGTTTTCCGATGATATTATTATTATGAAATGTTCCTATTTAGCTATAGTAGTATGTCTTACACTTTTTTTTTTATTGATAGCTTAGCTAGTTTTGAAAAGCCCTGAAAGTTTTCTTTAGTTGGAAAAAACCATTAAAAGTACAGACATCTCTCTTAGATATCAGTATTTGTTAATATTTTTTCACGTTTTTCTTTGGCTCATTGCAATTTGGAGATCATAGTTCATAGCAAAAATATATATAAAACAAGAGTCAAGTTCTTTCTGTTCATTTTTTTCAACAAATATTTGTTGAGTACCTATTTTATACATGTTTGTGTTTTAATGCAGAGAGCCAGACAGTATAAAAGTAAACATATAAGCCAAGGTAAATTCAGGTGGTGATAGCTACTATGAAGAAAAAACAGAATCAGGAAAGGCCTTTCTAATTAGGAGGTGTAAGACTTGGAGCCTAAATGATGAGGAAAAGTTCTGTTGAGATACGAGGGAAAATGTTTTCCAGGAAGATAGAATTACGAATAGTGAGACCATGAGATAGTTAATGAGCATGGTATTGAAAAAAAAAAAAAACAGAAAGAAGGCCATCATGGATCTTAGTCAGCTATTCAGAGGGTAGTGTAAGATGAAACTGGAGAAGAAGGTAGAGACTAGTTCATATATTGCCTTATGGTAAGTAAGTTATTTAGATTTTATTCTATTCAATGGGGGTTATTAGAGGGTTTTAAATAGAATGATTTGATTTATATTTTGAGAAAAGCACTCTGACAGTTACTTGGGCAATGACTTGATTGTTATGGGGCAAGCATGAAAGAAGATCAGTTATTTCAATTTCACAATCTTGAGATGGGGATGGCTTAGACTAGGGTGGTTGTGGAAATAGAAGTAGATAAATTAAGGTATGTTTTGAATGTGCAGCAAAGTGTATTTGTGGATAAGTTCAACATGAAAACAAGTTACCAACACACCTAAGCTAGAAGATTGTTCCGGTCTACACTGATAGTCAGCAGAGGCAGACTTTGGTAAACAGTATAGCTTAGTGAACAATGGAATTGCTGATACAAAGAAAGATGAGCGTAGAACCAAGAATCATTAGACTTTAAGCCTAAATCAAAAAAGAAAAACGGCATATGCAATAAACAGAACTCACTTAAGCGTGTGTAAAACAAGTTAATTGATTAGTTATGGGACAAGTACAATTAGTATCTGCAGAGTGAACTTCTTTGTATGTGAAATTAACTGGTACTAGACCAGCCCTACTGCTATAAAGATTCGTAAAAATGGACAACATGTATGAGACAGCTATTTTCAGACATTGGACAGCAGACACCTGTGATCAGAGAGAGAAGAGAAACAGATAAAATAAGCCAAATGGTCACCCAAACTCTGCCTGAGGGCAGTTTTTCAACCACTGCACAGCATGCTGAAGTGCGAGCAGAAAATAGTGGTCCTGCTAAGCTGAGGCAGCTAAGAGCAGAGTTCAAAGCAGCTGAAAGAGCTGGAATCAAGACAGTTCACCAGAGAGGACAGAGTTGTACAGAAGGGGAAGTCCAGAAGTCTGCTGGGGTAGGGTTGTTGCCCATGAATACTTGGATAAGCTGGGCTGTGCATGGATAGGGCAAGACTACTTAAGGATTACAAGGGCTGCTGTGTGGTTGTGCATTTTAGAGGTGTTGCAGTTGGGATGCTTGAGGTCTAACCTAGTTAGAGATAAATAACCTTATTAATATCTCTTTAATATGTTGGCTATTCAGCTGAGATAACACAAAGGCCTCACCTCACAAAGGACCAAATCCTAG
>NW_011888814.1:5477219-5479074 GCF_000151845.1 Pteropus vampyrus | reverse complement strand
AGAAAAATGCATCTAAACAAATCTCAGTGAAACCTTTAAAAAAAGTTAAGTTAGATGGTGGGAAAATGACACATTTCATATGGGAAACATTGGTACCAGTCATCTTCGATTACTTACCAGAGATAACAATACCTGAAGAACAAAGTAATGATAAATTTTCAGTGGTGATAAAAAATTTATTTACCCAGAAATTTGTATCCAGAGAAAATATCCTTCACAAGTGAGGGTAAAATAAAGACATTTTTATATAAAAAGAAATGAGAGACTCCATAGCCAAAATATCTTCACTACAAGAAAATGCTAAAGGATAGTATTAAGGGAGTTCTATAAACCAGAAAATTATTAGGAAATAACAAAACAAACAAATAGGAAATTAATGAGTAAATAAATCTGACAGTGTTTTGTATTCCTTTAATTTCACTAAAAGATAAATGGCTATTTAAAAGAAAAACAATATTGTAAGGTGGAGTTTATAAAATATATAGAAAGATATGACAACAATAGAACAAATGGGTGGAATGGTTAAATGGAATTATACTACTTAAAGGTTATTACCTTCAGAGGTTATTATACTTTAGAAAGTGGGAAATGTGAAATGGAAAGTGAGAAGTAAGTAGAACAATATTGATTCTAAATCAACTTTGAGACATTAAGAATTCATTCATAGCTCAGAGGAAGTAAATGGAACACTAATAAGTTCAAAATAAGACAAGAAAGGAACAATAGGAAAATAGTTTTTAAAAAGGAAAACAAGATAATAGTCTTAAATATAACCATATCAGTAATTACATTTATGTAAATAGACTAAACACTCCTTCTGCAAGGAAAAAATAGAGTGAAGAAAAAAAAGCAAGAACCAAATATATATATCTACAAGAAATAAAGACGCAAACAAGTTGGAAGTAAAACTGTAGAAAAGATATACCAAGCAAACGGCATTAGGAAGGTGAAGTAACTATATTAATACCAAAGTATTACAAGAGATTAAAAGGAGGGAGCATTTCACAAAGACCAAATAGTTGCTTTATGAAGAACATGTAACAACCATAGATGCATGTGTGTCTAATAACTGAGCTTCGGAATCCAGAAAGCGAAAGTATGGTATATCTTGACTCTCAGTCGGACCTGAGGCTGAAACCTTAGCCTCAGCTGCGTTTTATTCACTTCAAACGCTTATATTTTAAATATCTAGTTTCTCTTTTACATTCATGAGTAACTGTCACTTGTTACTCTTTTTCCTTTTGTAAATTATATATCTTAATACACAATGCAATACTCATATGACATTATTGAATTGTACACTTGAAACCTATATAATTGATCAGTCACCTAAATAAATTTTATCTGCCACTTGTGACAACACGGATGGATCTTGAGATAATCATGCTAAGCGAAATAAGCCAGACAGAAAAAGTTGAAAACCACATGATGTCACTTATATGTGGGATATAAATCTAAAAGCAACAAACAAACTGGACAAACAAACAGAGACTCATGGACATGGACAGTAGACTAGTGTTTACCAAAGGGTATGGGAGGGAGAGAAATGGAGTAAAAGGGGTCAGATATGTGGTAACAGAATTCAACTATGGGTGGTGAAAATACAGTGCAATATAAATATGACTTACTGTTGATTTGTACACTTGAGACTTATTGGATTTTGTTAACCAATGTCACTATAATAAATAACAAAATAACTAATAAATGTAAAAGTACAAGCTTGATAGCATTAAAAGCCTACCATCTAGCTCTTTAGAAATAACTGCATAGTGTTTTACAATTTACATGGTGCTTGTGGATCTTGATAGAGCCCAGCTGATTTCATAATTTTGTATGCTAATTAAATGAAATATTA
>NW_011888814.1:5472390-5477169 GCF_000151845.1 Pteropus vampyrus | reverse complement strand
CTTTTACATTCATGAGTAACTGTCACTTGTTACTCTTTTTCCTTTTGTAAATTATATATCTTAATACACAATGCAATACTCATATGACATTATTGAATTGTACACTTGAAACCTATATAATTGATCAGTCACCTAAATAAATTTTATCTGCCACTTGTGACAACACGGATGGATCTTGAGATAATCATGCTAAGCGAAATAAGCCAGACAGAAAAAGTTGAAAACCACATGATGTCACTTATATGTGGGATATAAATCTAAAAGCAACAAACAAACTGGACAAACAAACAGAGACTCATGGACATGGACAGTAGACTAATGTTTACCAAAGGGTATGGGAGGGAGAGAAATGGAGTAAAAGGGGTCAGATATGTGGTAACAGAATTCAACTATGGGTGGTGAAAATACAGTGCAATATAAATATGACTTACTGTTGATTTGTACACTTGAGACTTATTGGATTTTGTTAACCAATGTCACTATAATAAATAACAAAATAACTAATAAATGTAAAAGTACAAGCTTGATAGCATTAAAAGCCTACCATCTAGCTCTTTAGAAATAACTGCATAGTGTTTTACAATTTACATGGTGCTTGTGGATCTTGATAGAGCCCAGTTGATTTCATAATTTTGTATGCTAATTAAATGAAATATTAAAGAATTATGTCCTCTATTAACTATGCTGGTAAAATTTTATAATCTCTCAAGTTTCTTCAGTTCCTGTGTTCTGCATCAGTAAGCTGTTTTGTTTCTTTCTATTTTGTTTTCTACATTGTCCCACTTTCTTAGATACAAGTATATAAAAATGGGACTCAAGGTATCACCAGCACTGGCTTTGCATCTTTGACATTTGAGGGAACTTTGGGAGCTCCTATTATACCTCGTACTTCAAACAAGTATTTTAACTTCACAACTGAGGACCACAAAATGGTAGAAACCTTACGTGCTTGGGCATCTACTAATATTTCACCTTCTTCGACGTTAGTAAAATTGTGTGATGTTCAGCCAATGCAGTATTTTGATCTGACTTGTCAGCTCTTGGGTAAAGCCGAAGTGGATGGAGCATCATTTCTTCTAAAGGTAGAAATTTTTAAATAACTTTCAGTGTTAACTCAGTATCACCTACATGTCTATAAAGAGCTTATATTTTAACATTCTGATGTAATTGCTTACTGTGTATTATGTTAAGAACTTAAAATCTAACTTAACCATATTTGATGAGCCTGGGTAGCCATAGAACTCTACTCTTGACCTTCTTTATCCTATACTTCCAGAGAAAAAAGTGTCATCAGATCTATATTTTAAATGTAGTATAGTTCATGTTATATTTATGTATTTTGTATTTTAGTACTAATAAAATACATGTATTTCTTACTTTAGTATTAAAAAATTACGATTTTTTAGTTGCAGCTACATATGCATATTTCTTCTTCCCTGTCAAAGTGGCCTTTCTTCTTTTTCATTCACTTTCTTGGCCCTTTGATGTCGAGTTCTCTTCCCATGTCATTTCACTGCCTTCTTCATGGGTAGGTCATAGACTGTTTTGAAATGTTTATTGTTCTTGCTATGTTTTGTTTTGTTTTGTTTTTAAAGCAGGATAAAAAAAAGTAACATAAGACCCATCCAATCTTTGTTTGCAGTATTCCAGTTTACTCATGAATAACTTTTGGAGAAGGCAGTTATCTGTTATTATCCTCACTTACCCATCCTAGGCAAAATGCATTTAAATACACATTGCTTCTGCCCTGTTCTTGTGGTTACTTAGCTTCCGACTCTTTGGAACAATAGAACAGGAAATGGGGTATAGTGACACTTTGATAGATATTGGGGTTTATCGTTATTATCATTTATACATTGCCCATATTAAGGAATGGTGAGGATAGAAATCATTGACTAAAATGTGAAGATTTCCAGGTTGAAAATAGTAGTTATATACATGAAATACTGTGAAAATGTAAATGCATATCATATAAGTCAAGTACAGCAAAGCTGAAGCTAAAGCAACATAAAATCATCCTAACAAAATTAAAAAGGAACCTTAGGTCAACCAGTCATGACTCTTGTGACATCCTTAACAAATGAGCATTTGCTAATCACCAAATACTTCCAATGACAAGGAATCTACTGTATAGAGCTGTGTTGTTAGAAAATTCTTAAATTCTGAGATAAGATCTGCCACCTTTTAGCTGATCTGACTGAATCTTCATTATTCTCTCTAAAGCAACAAAACATATGCCTGCATCCATTTTTATAGATAGCCTTTTCAGATGAGTGAAAACAGCTTTCATGTAGATGTTAGTTGCTTTTATTACTTAATTCTATCATAGAGATTTTTTTACATCACCACCTAAAAAGTTTCTTATATTAGTTTCCTGTGGCTGCCATACGAATTACCATAAACTAGATAGCTTAACATAACATAAATGTATTATCTCAGAGTTCTGGAAGCCTAAAGACCGAAGTCAAGATGTCGGCAGGGCCATGCTCCTTCCGAAGCTTCTCGGGAAGAATCCTTCCTTGTCTCTTCCTAGCTTTTGGTGGTTGCTGGTATCTTTGGATTGCCAGGTGCACCACTCTAATCTCTGTCTCCATTTTCAAACAAATGACCTTCTTTCCTTTGTGTCTCTTATAAGGACACCAATCATATTGGATTTAGGTACCAATCTAATTCAGTATGTTTTCATCTTAACTAATTACAGCTGCGGAGACATTGTTTTCTAATAAGGTTACATTCAGAAGTTCCAGGTAGACATGGATTTGGTGGCAGGACACTACTCAAATGCTTTGTTTTTTATCGTACGGGAAGCATGGCATGTTTTTAACTTGCATGCTATTGATGCATTCAGGAGATTGACTTAAACATTTGTTATTTCACATGTGTGCTCATAGAGCTGTGAGGATAAATTATTAGAAATAGAATTGCTGATTCAACGAGTTTATACACTTGAAATTTTGGTGGCTCTTGCTAATTTACCCTTCATGTATGAAAGTACCTATCTCCCAACAGTAGTACCTGTTTCCTAACAGTAAGATATATAGGAAGTGTTATATGTAGTTAATAATTTCTTTAAAAATATAGAAAAAGATAAAATTGATAAATAAGTTCAAAAGTTTAAAAAACAAAATTAGGCTATTCTAATTTTTAAAAACGAAGAATTTTTAAAAGTAGAAATAATAAAAGAGATATATTTACATATGTAGGGGTATTTATACACCATAAAATGTTATATTCAACTTTTATGCTAGTAAATATGAATCTAAATTAAATTATTTATTTTTTCATTTTTTAAAATTTAAATCTAATTTAGATTTTTTAAATTGTTGAATTAACCATTAATGATTGTGCCAAGATGGTGAACTTCTTCAAACTGAATTAGACCAAAAGCAGACCAATATTGCACAAAACAAAGACATACATCCAGTTTCATTTAGAAATATAGAAACCAAAATATTAATTTTTAGAAATCAGAAATGGTTTAATTTTAGTATAATTACTGTAATCTCCATGAATGTTAGAAATTATATCATTTTAATGAACGTTAAAAATGTTTATGAAAATGTTTAGCAAAATAGAAAAGTATGCCTCCTTAACTTGATAAATAATTTTATCATAAGGTAAACAATATTTAGTGTTGGAATTCTGGAGTCAGTAATGCCAGGAGCAGGACAAAACACACACTATTTTCTATTATGTAATGTTTGTTCAGAAAGTCTTGGGAGATTTAACTATTTTAAAAGAAAATGGTCAGTACTTACAAGATATAAAATCCTAACAATTAACTTAAAAAATATTTGGATTAATAGAATTATTCAGTGAGCAAACTTATTTAAAACATTAGTAAAATATAGCTTTCCTAAACATCAGTCATAAATAGAACATGTAATTGAACAAAAAATCTTTCAAAGTCTCAGCAACTGTAAAACAAAGTTTATGCAAGAAATACCTGACCTGTGAAGAAAACTATGAAACTACTGAGGAGCTTAAAAGAAAACTTGAACTATTAAAAGATTTTTTATTTTTTTCTAAAGTTTTTTAAAGAAAATATAATTTTAATTAAAACCACAATTTTTTTTAATTGACTGTAATTCTAAAGTTTATTAGTAGAAACATTAAGTGACCGGGAATAAAACAAAAAAGGCTAGCCAAAGAAAACTAAGTGGGAGCTCCATATCAAATATTAAAACATGTTATGAAATTATAATAATTAAAGCTATAGTAAGACCAATCAGTGGAAAAGATTAGTAACCTCAGAAATAATCTTATACCTATAGTAATTCAATATATGATAAAAAGAACATTAAATAACATTTCAAATTGATAAAGAACTGAAGCATAAAAGCTGATAGCAACACTCTACCCTCTCAACCCCTCCCACAAGAGATTTGTGGATTGGTCTGTAAAGCCATTTTAAAATCACAAAAACAGTGTACACAAAATGAAGAAGAAATTCCAGGTGGAGAAAAATGTTTGCGAAATGTGTTGTTACTTCTCCCAAAAGCAGTTGTCCTGGTTCTTTGAATAATTTAGGGAACAGAGTGAGTAACAACAAACTCATGATTGTTTTTTTTTTTTTTTGAAGCTTAGCAGTATCGTCATTATTCAGTACTTCCTCTGTAATCTGACACTGACAGACACCTTCTCTATAGAAATGTAGTGTTTTTTATTCAAATAGCCTGTTTACTTGTGTTCAGCCAAACTTCTGATATGCAGAGGCATTTCCACCTCACATACCCTTGTCATACCCTTTATAGCATAACATAGCCCGCTCATCTCTTA
>NW_011888814.1:5456246-5466100 GCF_000151845.1 Pteropus vampyrus | reverse complement strand
ATGGGATGGCACCAGGACCCCATACCCATCTTGGAGAGTCTTAATACAAGACCTTGCTTTTCATGGTGACTTAAGTCACATCCATCGGCTGCAGAATCTGACAATAGACATTTTAGTCTATGATAACCATGTTCAAGTGGCAAAATCTCTGAAGGTGATGTTGAGTAGCAAGCATGTTTCTATTTTTATTTTTATAAATCACATTTATAGATGATAAAATCTAGGAATTAACTCCAAATTTATTTTTTCTTTAATTTTAAGTTTGTAAAATGTGTGTTCAAAATAACTTACCGATAGATATATTAGAATATAATGGTTTGAACAGCTTTTTAAAATTAAAGAATGTTTCCTGAATATCTTAGAGCTGTACACAGTTTTACTATGAAAATAGTAAAGGAAAATTTTGTGCAAGATAATCCTGGTTTAAAAGGACAGAGGGGGTGTGTGTGTGTGTGTGTGTGTGTGTGTGTGTAATAAAGATTTGTAAATTTAAACATTAAGCTTTGTTAATTGGTTTGATAAAATCTGGCCTGTATTTTATACTCATTAGATTAAGAAATTATTAATCCACCTCTAATATATATTACAAATAGTGTATCTGTGTGTACTGTACAATTTATTAGAATTTGCTGTTTTTGAGATTGTTTTTTAGGTAAAAGTACATTGTTTAGATATGGCACTTCTTGCTTAGTAATATATTTTAAGGAATATTTTTCTTCATTTTATTATATCTTATTTGCAAGTGTCCTTTTTAGCAAAGAATGGCATCAATAATAATAATAATTGTAACATTTGTTATGCACTTCAGATGTACTAAGTACCATCCTGTGTAGTATGTACTATCATCACTCTCACTTTACAAATGAGACATTCAGAGGTTAAGCCTGAGTTCACAGCTACTTCAGTGAAGCCAATATTTGAACCTACAAACTGTTTCCAGAACCAGTACTTTTTAACCAGTCTAAAGAAATGATGTTCTTTACAAATAGCTTCCATCCTACCTTTAAGGAGTTTTTATAGCCTATTTATAGGAAGAAAACTGTAAAAGTGAATTCAGTTTTTTAGAACTGAATTTTAGTGCCCAGTTTTTCTTTGTAAATTACATATACTTGGAGGAGGAAATATTTCCATTTGCACGTTGTGTTACAAATAATTCCACCCAACTCAAATCAGTAAATTAGTTAAAGTCATGGTCCCGGATGGTGATAACTGCGCTTTCTTGTCCTTTAGGCATGTGTCAGTGCACCTGTTCATACTTGACATATTAGAGAAAATTGACTGTTGAAAATATATTTCGATGCTTTCCCCTGATTTTATATACATTGATTATTTTATTTAAAAAAATATAAGTGAAAAAGATTTACATTTTAGATCTACTTTCACCATTTAATTCCCTTCTCTTTCCTATGCTGCTTCTATAGATATTTCTGTTCTTCTCACTTGTCTTGATTTCTGTGTCCAAGTCCTGAACAGTACCCAGCAGAGTGCTTTCCATATAGTAAGGATGAAGTAAATAATATCTGCTGGCAAGTGAGTGAATAAATGAGTACTGTGAATTTTTTTCAGATTTTTTCCATTTCCCTTTTTGTCTGCTTCATATCACCCACTAGAGGGTGCTCTGAGCCCACGTAATTAAAATATAAGAATATTTTTCTAAAGATACCATGACATTATATTATTTACCTGCAATATAATAGAAAAATGAAAAGGATTTTCTCTGTGTATAAGTAATTTAACTGTAGGCTTTCATTAATATACATTGACATCACATTTTGAGACAACCTTTGTATCAACCATTTTATATAAATTCAAGAAATCCCCAGAGGCAGATGACATTGATACGAATGAATTCTTATCAGCACTTGAAGACAGCTGTTTAAAACTACATTTTTATACTGAAATACATGGAACACATACTTTTGTTTATAGGAATGAGAGAAAAATGTTTTTAAATAAAGAGGACAGTTAAGGCAATTATGAAGTATAATATAATTGACTTCTCTGTATAACACATTGTATAGCCTAAGTTGCCCTTAATATTTTTCCTAAGTCTTGATTTTTAAGTAAGTTATCACATTCCCTGAACATTTTATAGAAACACACACACAGACACACACACACACACACAGACATTTCAAACCTTTTGTCTAGAAGTTAAAGCAGTATATTCTCAATCCCTAGTCTTATCCTCATATAATTTAAAAACAATTATAGAACATACGTAGTCTAATTATGTTTGGCCTTCAGTGACTCAAGAGCTATCTATAATTTGGTTATTTTCAGACATGTACAAGTCATTGAAAATATTGAACTTCAAGTCAAATTCATGACAGTTTATAAGGAATATTTACATTATTTCAAAAGGGATAGTGATTTCTTAATACTCATATTTGCTTTGCTTTAATTTTAATGTTTCTATAATGAAATGGGCTTTTATAATAATTCCTTAGAGTAGTTTTTATATTTCTTTGCATTGACTCCCTCACTTGCATTTTTGAAATTTTATCACATTATTGACAAGACTAAGCAGGATTTGTCAATTATAATAGAGCATCTGGTATATTTCCTAGTGTATTTAGTAAGTTTAAAATACAATACTGCCTCCAGAAGGAATTTCTGAAAATAACAGTTTGTCATCTTTATAGCCTATTTATATAAATAAGCTCTCTCTTAGTCTTTAAGTTTTGTTTTATTATGGAATAGTACAGAAGATAGTATAATGAACATCCACGTGCTTATTGAAATTTAACATTTCTAAATGTTTTACCACACTTATTTTAGGTACTTTTAATTTTTAAGAAATGACTACCTATTAAAACTTCTTTGTACTTCTGCCTAGTCTCATTTTTTTTGCTCCCCAATATCTTCTTTCTGTATATCTTAACATGTAGGTATGTACATTTATGTTTATTATGCTTTCGTATACTTTTGTCTGAAAAATATGTATTGTATATGTATCATTCTGTAATTTGCTTTTTTCTTTGACGTATTTGCAGGATTTGACCATGTTTATATATGTGTCTATTAATACCAGACTGTCTTAATTATTATATCTATATTTTTAAATTATAGTCCATAAGTCAAGTCCCCACTCTCAGTTTAGTCTTCAAAATTGACTTGTCTGTTTACTCTTATATATATACCTTAAGAGCAGCTTTTTAAATTCTAAAGACACTGGGAATTTTTATTAAAATTCTATTGATTTTTTTAAGGAATAATTAGAGAGAATTTATCTTTATAATGTTTTATCTGTGAGTACGGTATCTTTCTCTTTGCGTTTGGCCTTTAAGTCCTTTGTGGGGCTTACATGTACTATACTAGTATATTACATATGTAAAAAGAATCACCATTTATAATAAACATTCAAAAAAGTCAGATAAAAGTGAATAGAAATAGACTGTGTTATATTTTCTTTGCTTTAGAGACCATGAGGATAATCAGTTTTGTCTTTTTTTTCTTTTTGTGTTTTCCTTCTCTGACTACCCTGTTCCCCTGCCATGATCTAGTTGTTGGTGGAAGAAGTCAGAGAAGAAAAGACTAAATACCTTACCTCCTCCTCACAAAATCTGTAATTGGATAGGGGAAAGACTCTTGGGAATGAAGGAGTGGGTCTGAGAGTATGGATTATTCCTTTTTATTTTTTTCTCTTATTTCTCCCCCGCATCAAATCCAGAGGGTGATGAGGAGAAATACAATTAACTGAAACAGCAGTAAGCATGGTGGGAGGCTGGTTTACTGTCTCATTTTTGTTATATTCCCCCTTATATAGCTTTTCTGTTACTTAGACTCTCACCACTGTTATTCAGTCCTGACTGTGAAGGGAAAAAAGAGAAGGATAGTCCCACAGTCATCAGCAGTCAGGAATGCTGCCCTATGCAAATAAAATTAGATTTCCTGCTTGGTAACTCATTTTGTTAATAACCCTTTCTTCATAAAAGTAAATATGATTTAGGTTATATAGCTTCTTTTGAGTAGGTATCAATTTCTTTGATAATCATTCTGCCACATTTTAAGTCTTCTACATTAAAAGTATATCAAAAACTCTATAATTAAAGATATTTTTAAGATTCTGTTTAGTAAAACTATAGAAATTAACTATAGAACATTTAGTTCAAAACTATAATGGGTTTAATTCTATATTTGAACTCATGAATGTGTTTCACGTTATGCCGTACAGACACAAATTGTTCATTACAGAAGTTTTATTTTTATAGAACTTGTGGAATAAGGGATGTATTATTTTGATATAGTAGCATACTTTAAAATATTTTCTAGTATTCCTATAATGAGAGTGTTTCAGTGATCATATTTTATTAAATCTTAACTTAGTTAAAAGAAGTTGTTTACAGAAACCTTAATAAAATGGGTTTATTAATTAAATGAGGGCTTGGACTTGATTTAGGTCATGCGTTTCTTAACAACTGTATTTTATCAATGCTGAGACTCAATCTTATTTCATACTTCAAGATCTCTGAAATGTAAATATGTCTTATATTTGAAAATATCTATATGCATACATACACTCACACACACAGTTTTGGTTTGATACAGTGTCCTTGGGGCTGATATTCAGTACACACCGATATAACCTACCAGGATTCTCTGATCAGTCAGTGTCCATGGTTGTTGGTCTATGCCCCATGCGGTTGAATATTTTAGGTATCAGAAATTGTTCAATTTTTCTCCATTTTCTAAAAAAAATAATTTATTTTTAGGTTGGAAGCTTTCTTAGAATTTATAGCCTTCACACCAAACTTCAATCAGTGAATTCAGAGAATCAGGCAACATTGCTAGCTCTAGAATTTCATCTCCATGGAGGTACCAGTTATGGTCGGGGAATCAGAGTCTTGCCAGAAAGCAACTCTGATGTGGAGGAACTGAAAAAGTAAGCATATTACATACTTATTCTGAAATTGTAAATAAGGTATTAATTAAACTGATTTTCAATAATGTTGTTCTGGGATGGAGAGAGGGAATCTAATAGGTTCCTAGTAGTTGATTCTCAGAACCTTCTGTGCCATTATCCATTTTTAAAAAAACAGATGAACCTAATGAAACAAATCAAGTGATTATAGGTTCAAACAGCTAAATAGTAGCTGAGCTAGGGTTACAGTCTAAGGTTTCCAGTAATTACCTGTGCACTAACGTCTACTCTGCACTTCTGCTCATCCTCTACCAAGCAACAAGCAGTGGAAACTGGAGTTTAGCTAAAATTTCGAAAACTTGATTTATATCTAGCTTTCTAAACATACTTGATCCTACCATGAAAAAAATAATTGCCTTTCTAAAGTGACAATAACTGGTAAAATAGGTAACAGAAATGTTTTAGGTTATCATATTTTTCAAACTTTTAGATGTTTCGAGAAAGTAAATAGTACCTTAAAATAGTACCTTAAATGCTGCTATACTCACAGTTGTTTTTTCTTTTTTTCTTTTTTTTTGGATGTGCTTCTAGTGGTCTGTGTATAGAAACTTTTTGACCAGTATTCTAGAGAATTAAAAATAAATCTTTGGCATATCTTCAAAGAGATATGGAAAATATCCTGCTCTGTATATTGAAATGACATAGGTATTTTCTAAGTTTTAATATATTTAAATCAGTACAACTTTAAAACCAATTAAATTAGTTATTTTAATAATCTTATATCAATTTCACTACTTTATTTCTTATATTGCAATAAAAAAAATAATTTATTTTTAGGTTGGAATAGGTTATATTGCAATATAAGAAATAAAGTAGTGAAATTGATATAAGATTATTAAAATAACTAATTTAATTGGTTTTAAAGTTGTACTGATTTAAATATATTAAAACTTAGAAAATACCTATGTCATTTTACTTCTTGAATCTAGAGAGAGATTGTTCTGATTCATAATGTTATCCATTAAATTCATTTGTTTGCAGTATTTCATCATCTCACTGTTACACTTGTATCTTTCTAGACTCAGATTTTTTTTTTAATTTTGAGGGCTCTTAGAACCCCAGATAATCTCTGAAAAGCTATGTCCTTCTGAAGAATTTATATATCCACACAAAATTTTTTATATAGTTTTAATTAGTTCTTGGTGTCTATGGGTAGAGCTAGACTGACCATATTGACTTTGTTTTATGCAATTTGAACTTACATTCTTTCAATTATAGGGTTTTAGAACATGCAAATTTGACAGCCAATCAGTGTCCAGATGGCATATGTCAATCAGAACATGAGGACAGCTTTCCAACAAGTAAGGACAATTTTTAACATTGACAGTTCAGTTTCTGCTAGGTAAAATGCCTTTATCACCATTAATCTTCCCTTTTACTATCTTCCTACCTCTGTCTCTTTTTTAAAAATTCATTATTTTTATGATGACATTGGTTAACGAAATCCAATAAGTTTCAGCTGTACATTTTAACACTAAAGCATATATATATTTATACTATGTGTTCACCTCCTATAGTTAGATTTCTTCTCTCTTATTTTTTAAATCCATATTTATAGTAAAGGAACATGCTAAATCTTTGTGTTTATGCAGAGGTGAACATTGTTTTTCCCTTAATTGTATAATTATATTTTCAAATTGGGGTGATGGAGATTACTTGATTTGTGATATATGTAGTATTTCTTTTGTATATAGATTTATGTGTATTTGTGTGTGTATTTATTCATCTATTAAATATCTGTATTAACTTCTTAAGTAACTGTTTTGCATGTCAGTATCTAAAAGAAACAATAATTGTTTTTGCTGCTTTATTTCAAACAGCCTAAGTATTTTTTGACTATACATATCTTAGATGTATACATGATTCCCAGGCTTTCTTGAGTTAATCAAATACCTAATTATAAGATATCAACAAACACTCAGTTGTATATTTCTATTATTATCTACTTGAATAAGTGACTATTCAAATCTCTAAATTTTAGAACTCTCAGTCTGTAAGAATTTTTTCTTTTACCACTTTGTCTTAATATCTCCTTGTACATCCTAGGATCTAGAATCTATGTCATATTTCTTAAATATATTTTTTACAATCTAACTCCTTTTCTACTATGATCCAAAGAATCATTTTATAAGTATTTACTCTCTATACCAGTAATGATAAGCATTAGAATTAACATTAGAATTAACTAAGTGCCTACATGCATTATTATTTAATACTAACAGCACTCTTATAAGGCTAATATTTTCTCTTTTTTATGGAAAGGAAACTGAGCCTTTGAGTTGTGGTGGTCATGTAATTTGCCAGGTTTACTTAGCTTTTAACTGATGGCAAAACCAGTCAGATTCCAATGCAAGTTATTTGATTTTTTTTTTTTTTGTACATATTTTAAATTTATTTCTTCTTTCTCTCTGCCTTAAAACTCTTCACATTTCCTAGCACCTTGGTGATGGCATTTTAGCCTGAGCTATGATGATTACTTGAATGACCATTACAAGACCAATTTAGTTCAGTCAGCAGTCATTTAGAGACAGTATAATTTCTGTTTACATTTTTTGGAATCTCTTTTCTCCTTTTAAAAGGATTTTTAAATTATTTTTTAATTATAAAAGTAATATAAGACCATAATTTCAAGTTACATAGGTTTCCCATACCTTTAAGCCCACTTCCTGAGGTAATGTTAACAGTTTAGTCTGATTTCTTCAAAACCTTCATGTTTACATAAATATATATACCAATACATAAACATATATGACTTTTCCCGCTGTTTAAAATTTTTACAAAAATGGGACCATATTATACCAGTTGCTTCATCATGTACCTATTTCTGGGATAATTCATATAGCTCAAACTCATTCTTTTAATAGTTGCATTATGTTTTATAATATGTATCTAACATTATTAATTCAGCCATTTCCATTTGACATTAAGGTTATTTTCAGTTTTTTGCTCTTACAAATAATGCTTTAATAAACATCCTTGTACAATTGTACTTTCATGCTTTTACTTCTCTAAAAGAAACTCTTAAAAGTGAGGTCGAAGGATAAAAGGGTAAGCACATTTCTTATTTTTATAGATGATGCCAGATTCTGTGCCAAAATGTCAAGATTTGTATGCAAATAGCAGTGTAGGAGAATGACCTTTCCTGACATTCTCTGTGTAGTAGAGGTTAATATATGTACTTTTTGACAATTTGGCAGGTATAAGGTGATATCTTATTTATGTTTTTTGAGAACTTGGAAACTTAAAAATCTTATATATTAATCAGCAATTTTTACTCCATCTTTGAATTATCTGCTCTTATCCTTTATCTGATTTTCTGTTGAGTTCTTTATCTTTTTTCTTATCAGTTTATGGAAAACCATGTGTATATTTTACACATATTTTATCATTTGACTGCTTTTAAGGTTTTTGTCATTGTTTTCATACAGAATGGCAGATATTAAGTAATCAGATTCAGTGAAATTATACTTTGTCAGCTTAACATGTCCATTCACATTCTCTTGCCATGAATTCTTATGCCATTTATTAGTTATACTGAGGAATAAGGACAAGTAATGCATATAATTGAATATGATGACCCATAAATTATAAAAACATAATATACTATTATATATAATAGAATGTAAGCTAAAGTAATTACAAAATATGGATATTTTTTCAGGTCTTAAATACTTCATTTTAGAAAGCATTATTAAAACTTACTGCTATGTTCACTACTTTTGCTTTCTTGTTAAAGTAAAATCTTATTTTATGGTGATCAGGTCATCCTATTAAATTTAGCAAGTTTGTTATTTTATTCATCTCTCCCTTTACTTCCCTCACAATGTATTTTTCTAAAATAATAAAATTTTTCAAACATGCATAAAATTTGAAACAATTGTATAGTGAACACTTATGTACCCACTACCCGTTTGCTCAATTAACGTTTTCCTCTATGTGCTTTGTCATTTATTTCTCTTTGAATCTATCAATCCATCATATTTTTTGATGCATTTCAAGTAAATTGCAGACATAAGTATACCTCCTAAACATTTTAGATTGAACATCATTAACTAGAGTTCAATATTTGTTTAGGATTCTTTTTAATTTTTGAGGTAAAATTATACACAATGAAATGGAACTCTTGAGTATACGATTTCATGAGTTTTGACTAATACACAAGGCTATTTGATCTAAATCCCTCTTAAAATCTAGAACGTTACCCTTGTCACAGAAATTTCTCTGATGCTTATTCCTAGTCAGTCATGATCACCACCCCTACCCCAGAAGTTCTGATATTTTTCCACTGTCGATTAACTGTGCCTGTTCTAGAACTTCAAATAAATGAATTACTATATGCTCTTGTACATACTGTATGTTTTTGATATTCATCCGTATTGTTGCATATATCAGTAGGTGTTTTTTTTCTTTTTTCGATACTAGTAGTATGGAATGAGATAGACTTTTTTTTTAATATGAATTTTCAATTGTTGTAGCACCGTTTTTCTGTAAGATGGATTTGGCATTTTGTTGAAAATAAAATGAGTATAAATGTGAATTTATTTTGGGGCTTTCCAGTTAACACTTAGTAATATTATGAAGTTAGCATTTTTTTTTTTCTTATATTAATTTCTAGTTGTTGCAGCACCATTGTTGAAAGGGTGTTGCTTTCCCCTTGGATTACTTTGTTGCCTTTATCAAAAATCAGATGATAATGTAACTGTGGGTTTATTTCTGGGCTTCCTATTTAATTTTATTGATATGTTGGTTAGTCTTTATGTCAGTGCCATATTGTCTTGATTACTATAGCTTTAGAATAAGTCTTTAAGTCATGTAGTATAAGTCTCCCAATTTTGTTCTTTTTCAAGATTATATTCTAGATTCTAGATTCTTTGTATTTCTACCTAAGTCATAGAATCTGTTTATCTCTTTCTACAGTTAAGCCTCTGCA